>NC_041234.1:80133849-80148906 GCF_002837175.3 Physeter macrocephalus | reverse complement strand
AGACACATGCACACCAATGTTCATTGCAGCACTATTTACAATAGCCAGGACATGGAAGCTACCTAAATGTCCATTGACAGATGAGTGGATAAAGAAGAAGTGGTACATATATTCAATGGAATATTACTCAGCCATAAAAAGGAACGAAACTGGGTCATTTGTAGAGACGTGGATGGACCTAGAGACTGTCATACAGAGTGAAGTAAGTCAGAAAGAGAAAAACATATATTGTATGTTAATGCATATATGTGGAATCTAGAAAGATGGTATAGATGATCTTATTTGCAAAGCAGAAATAGAGACACAGACGTAGAGAACAAATGTATGGATACCAAGGGGGAAAGGGGGGTGGGAGGAATTGGGAGATTGGGATTCACATATATACACTATTGATACTATGTATAAAATAGATAACTAATGAGAACATACTGTATAGCACAGGGAACTCTACTTAATGCACTGCGGTGACCTAAATGGGAAGGAAATCCAAAAAAGAGAGGAGATATGTATATGTATAGCTGATTCATCTTGCTGTACAGTAGAAACTAACACACCATTGTAAAGCAAATTTACTCCAATAAAAATTCATTTTAAAAATTAAAAAATAAAATAAAATAACATGTATCTTAACATATAAATGCTTTGATATGACTACACTAGGAGACATAATGAAGGGGTCAGATATCTCCTGTGAATGTGACAGCTATATATTCAGAGTGATTTGGGACTGTTGTATTGGTGTTTCAAACACTACAAGCACTATGCAAACCAGAAAACAGTGGAGTGCCATCTTTAAACTCGTAAAAGAAAGATGTCAACCCATAAGTCTATACCTAGGGAAGATATCTTTCAAAAATAAAGAAGAGGGCTTCCCTGGTGACTCTGTTGTTAAGAATCTGCCTGCCAATGCAGGAGACACTGGTTCGAACCCTGGTCCAGGAAGATCCCACATGCCGCAGAGCAACTAAGCCCGTGCACCACAACTACTGAGCCTGTGCTCTAGAGCTCACAAGCCACAACTACTGAAGCCCATGTGCCTAGAGCCCGTGCTCTGCAACAGGAGAAGCCACCGCAATGAGAAGCCCGCGCACTGCAACGAAGAACAGCCCTCACTCACTGCAACTAGAGAAAGCCCACGCACAGCAACGAAGACCCAACACAGCCAAAAATAAATAAATAAAATAAATAAATTTATTTTAAAAATGAAGAAGAAATAAAGACATCTTCAGACAAGAGCTGAGAGAATTCATTGCCATCAGACCTGCAGTACAAGAAATGTTGAAGGGAATTCTTCAGGCAAAAGGAGTACAATACCAGACAGATACTTGTATATATGAAAACAGTTATAAATACAAGAAATGGTTAAAAAAAAGGTAAATACTATGAAAATCATTGCAATCAGGAACACAATCTTCCAAAATGTTGAATGCAACTTTCTAAGGCTGTGTGGCCTTGATCAAGCTATTTAACTTCTCTGTGTCTCAGTTTCTTCATCTTTAACATGAGAATAATGATAGTATGTACTTTTTAGGGTGTTGTGAGGATTAAATAAGTTAATATATAGAACATGCTTACAACAGTGCCTGGCACATAGTAAGCTAAATAAATAATAGCTATTATTGTTACTAAAGTCTTAAGCAAAACACAGTAAAAATCTTTGTTCAATAAACAATTTCATTCCTAGAAAATTTCACATATATTAAAATTGTGCAAAATATACTCTGTGGCTATAAGTAAAACAGACTTAGGCTCTAGGCTTGGATAATTTTAAATATATTTTACACCTACCTGAACACCTTGACTGACATTCAGAAATCTTGTAGGATGTGAACAGAACAATTATTCATTGTGTGAGAATGTAACACATTCTCATTGCAGAGCATGTAATATCCCTAACACTTCCTCTTACCCAGTAGCGCCCTCCAACAAGTGACAGCCAGGAACACCCTGAAAAATTCCAAAACAATCCCTTCTAGCAATATAATCCTATTTAAAATCCTAATCCAGGAGCAGGCCTAGGGACCATTTACCATTACCTAAAGGCAGTGGGACAGATAGCTGGTTTCCCAGAAGGAGAGTTTTGCTGCAAAACAAATGTAGCTATATCTCAACCTGGGTTCAAATACTTATTCATGTGATCTTGGACTAATCTCTTAATCTCTCTGTGCCTCAGTTTCTCATACGTAAAATGTGATTATAGTAGGTCCTACCTTACAGGGCTATGAGGATTAGTGATAATGTATATACAGCACTTAGCAAAGTATCTGGCTCAAAATAAATAATAGTAATAGTTGTTGTTATTTTACATCCCTGTATTCTATTTGACGAAGAATTAGGAAGAATAATCCATTGTGGCAGGACTATTGGTGCCCACCAAATACTCCATGTACTCCCTTACATTTCCCAGCCCCCTTTGCAGTTAGGGTAGGGCCTTGTGACTGGTTCTGGCCAATGAACTACAAGCAGAAGTGATGTGTCATTCATTTAGAGGCCTAAGTAAGTAAGAGCTGGTGTGCTGTCTCCTTGTCTTTTTTCTCCACATAGCCTTGCATAAGAGAGAAATGAGCAACTGATCAGTGCATCCCTATTTAACAGATAAGGAGATTGAGGTACAAAGAATGTAAGATTGAACTGGCTTTCATATGCAATGACTTTCAGTCTCCTCTGTACTGTATAAAAGGCCCTTGACATAAATAAGAATTGTTTCCAAATTCACCATTATATATAATTTCCCTCATGAAATTACATCTAATAAGTAGAAAAAAATAACCCTGTTGAGACAAATGTGCTAGGTGGTTGGTTAGGCTCACTCAGTAACTAGTTGACTCTCTCCCACACTCTACCCTTGACTAGGAAATTCAGTTTCATGCCTTAACAAAAAGACAAAATTATCTATCATGGAACTGAAGTGTTATTATTAAAGAGCCAGTACAACAAATGATAAAATCATGTATGTTAAGGATCTACTATATACAAGCCACAGATAGTTATAGATGAAAGTGGATATTAGAGGTCATGTCATCTAATGCCTACACTTTACACATGAGGAAACTGAAGCCAAAGAAAGGAAAAAGGATAACCCCAAGATGATCAAGCTAGATAATGACAGTCCTGGAGTAATAAACAAGGTCCCCTACCTCCTAGATCAGCAATCTTTCCACTAATGTCCACTATTTCTGACATATGACCATCTAAACATACATGGCTTTGTTTCCCCTTTCTGTGGTACAGGTCCATGAAGTTATATAAGAGGTTGAAATAGCACATCATAATGAGCTGAGAAAAAAAGCCTAGATGTCATTGAAATGTGAGAAAAGCTAGTTAATAGTATGTAAATCTATATAGGAAAAGAACAGTCACAAACCAAATTCCTAACCAAAAACCCGTAGAATCATTCATCTCCACAAAACAGCTGTGCTGTCCATGAAAAAAAATGCATTTGGAGTCCTTTTTCCTGGGAAGGGATTGCAGAGAAGCATCTATCCTTGTTCTCTGTAACTTCCAAAGTGACTGGCTGGCAATAAAGACATAGCATAGGGCTAGGGTCCAGAGTATGGCCTGTTAATGTATTGTAGGGACACTAGCTGGTTTGTAGAAGGAATGGTCCCAACTTGTGCCTTGGCTTCCTAAGCCTTAGGTCTGACCAAGTGACTGACCCAGCTTGACCATTTGGTTGCAGAAGCAGCAGGAACCAGAGCTTTCTTTCACCTTTGAGGAGCTCACACCTCCAACTAAGTATCTCTTCACCACTTCAGCCTCTCCACCTTTAGTCTCAAGACCACGCAAGAGGAGAAAACATCATCAGAATGGAATTTGCCTTGATCTCAAACTCCCTTTCTGTGGAAAAATTCCTAGCTTGCTCTCTCCAGTCTTACTGCCAGATTGTAAACTAGTAAATCTCAGCACAAACAGCTGAAGGCCACATAGGCCCAGCTGTCCTGTGTAGACCTTGGGAGAAACATTTGTCATGTGTTACACACCAGGGGCATAAATTACAGCATGCAGTGCTGTGGAGGATCCATTTATAAAAAGGACATTTTTCAAAAAGTATCTTCTGTTTTACATTTGGTAGTGTTTATGGATAGCTAGTGGGAAGCAGCTGCATGGCACAGGGAGATCAGCTCGTGCTTTGTGACCACCTAGACGGCTGGGATAAGGAGGATGGGAGGGAGACACAAGAGGGGGGGATATGGAGATATACATATGCACATAGCTGATTCACTTTGTTATACAGCAGAAACTAACACAATACTGTAAAGCAATTATATTCCAATAAAGATGTTAAAAAAATTAATAACATACAAAAAAGTATCTTCTGTTAACTCTGATATCATCTACACCTAGAAATGGAATATTTTCTTTCCTTGTTGGGAGGAGGGTCGTAGGCAGACACGGCCTTGTGAATGCACCTGCCAGAATGCCACCATTATACAGAATGCTGACAAAACAAATCGTGGTGCATACCCAAGTGGGTTCTGTCAGGTTTTCCAGTTGTCAGTGGTTTAGTGAAATCATTAGTGAATTCCCTCAAGACCCCAGAATGCATATCATCTGGGCCTGCTGATTGCTATATATTTCAAGCTCATTCACTTGCTCACATTTTTTATCAATTGCTACTGCTCAGATTTTTCTTACTGCCTAAAAGTCTCCACTGTTTCTTTTTCCTAAAGAATATATATAATATATATATAATATATTACATATACAATAGATATGTATTATGTATTTAGATATGTGTGTGCACACATTTATACATTCACACATATACATATATACATATGTGGTTCAGTGTTGTCATTGTGTGTGTATATAGTATTTATAGCCACTTTCAGGAGAGTTGCTATTTAAAGATCTGATCTCCCTCAAGCACAAATACCCTAAACAAGACCTTTGCAATTAATTCATTCCACATTTCTATGCCCATATTCTTCTGCTCAAATCAACTCCCCCCTTCCTGTTCCAGCAGCCCCAAGGTTTAGACAGAATGCAGTTTAGGAGTAGAAAATGCTTTAGGGCACTGGTTCTCAAACTTCTGTATCAAAATTCCCTGGAGAGTTTGGTAAAACACAGATTGCTGATCACACACCAGTTTGATTTAGTAGGTCTAACGGGGAGGAGGGTGCTAAGAGTTTGCACTTCTAATAAATTTCTAGGTGACACTGATGCTGCTGGTCCAGGGACCACACTTTGAAAACCAGTGCTCTGGGAGCTGTGGTGAAGAGGCTTGTACGCTTGCTGATGCAAGTCTGCCTGCCTGACTCCATAGATCAAAAATGGCTCCCAGGGCACAGATCAAGAGAGAAAAATAAGACTTTTTTTCATGTGTGCCGATCTGAGGGAAAGAACTGTACAGTTTTATACCACCTCTCTCCTACAACTATGCGAGTTTGCACAGAATGGGTAACCTGCACTTGTGAGAAATGAAGGGGAAAAATAAGGAATAACATGTAGTTAGCCAGTCCATGTTTGCTGGACACTGATCTTTAGATTATGACAGATAAAGGAGAAAAATGATGAGTTTACCAGTTCACCTCTGCCCTAGACAGACTTGATGCTGTAGGTCTCAAACCTTAGCGTGAAAATTTAGATTTAGGAGTCTTCATCAGACCCTCTTGATGTGAATCATGGGGCACTGGCCTAGGAACTAGCACTTTAACAAGTGATTCTGGGCCAAGTGGCATAAGGACCACACTTGGAGAAGCACTGTTCTAATGGTAAAAAAGCAGAACACATAGGAAAGAGAAAAGAATAATGCTTATAAGAAAATCTAGAGGCAAGTGTCACTTCATGTGGTGCAGACATCATACTCAGGGCAAGCAAACGAATGGAGTGATCAGAGTGAATTATTTTTCCTGCAAATGGCATTTAGAATTTTTGGAAACATAAACAGGGATTTGTTTAGCAAAGATAATATCTTCAGCATAGCTCCTTGAATGAGACACTGAAAAATGGGCAAATTATGCAATGCTTTTATATAAAGATTTACACATTTTCTTCAAAGCACTTGTATTAACAAACTGCATCTGCAATAGTGTCTCTAGGAACTCACCTTGCCCCATTTGAAAGATGAATAAATAGAAACCTAGAGACCACTTTGCCCATGGTCACACAACAAGCTAAGTGACTGAGCTAAGATTAGAACTCAGGCCTCAGTGCTGTCCAGAGATGACTCAGTGGTGCCAGGCTGAAGTCACAGGAAGAGACAACAGAAAAACACACTTTGTGGTCTACTAGGTTGGCATCATTTGGGGTGCTACACTATGTTTTTGTGCCGGAAGCTCATAAAACATGTTGCTGCTTAACAAGAACAAGAATAAACAAGCAGATTGCCTCCTCCCCTTAGGTGTGTTTTGCCTTCTGGGCTATTCTTCAAAATTCTCCAAGACTGCAGTCACAAAAGTGGGGTGGGCAGGCGGGAGGGACGAGACACCACCCAGGCCCATTACTCTCACTACTCTTTGCATTATTATTGTTTTAGGAACACAATAGAAGACTCTGCTCTGCTATGAGCTTTTTAAAAAAACAGCTATTTGGGGGAAATTAGCATAATCTGGTGTTCCTTTGCCATCTGAAAACTGTATTTTACCTGAAGCAGCTGTCCCTAATTATTACACACCCTCATGTGTGTATGGACCCACCTGTCTATACAGTGAAGAGCTTTTGCTAAATGAAAAATCATTGAGGAAAGATAGACCAATCAGGACCATATTTAAAGAGCTAGGATGCAGTTGCTCTCTTGTTGGCTGGAACATGCAGCACCCTCTAAATTTAAAGACCATTGGGACTTCCCTGGCAGTCCAGTGGTTAAGACTCCATGCTCCCAATACAGGGGACATGAGTTCAATCCCTGGTAGGGGAACTAAGATCTCACAAGCCCCACAGCGTGGCCTAAAAAACATTATAAAAAATAAAAAAGAAAATTAAAAAAGATTAAAAAAAATAAATTACAGGCCGTGATACAGACAGCTCGTCTCAAAGACCACCCAACCACAGGAATTAGAGGTCACAAAGGCACTGACCAGAACAATAGACTGGTGTAAATATCAAATGTTGGCTGGAGCCTCTAAATCTAACTGAATCCATCCTATCCTACAGATCAGGTCAAAAGACATTTATTTCAAAAGACATTTATTTCATCCCTACCTGTCCTCCTGATCCCTAAACTCATTAGATGTGAAAAAGAACCTCTGTTCTCTAATTTCCTACCTAATTATTCGGGGAGATAGACATGTTGGAATGGGTTTTTGTTGATTGGCTTTCTGTGTAATCTGTTAGCATTCCAACTTGTCAGAATATTTGTTGTTCTGTAGCATTTGGGTGAGGGGGGAGCTATAAATAAACAGAGCTGTGAGAGTACAGCCCACTGTCCGCATGGCTCGCAAGCCGTCCCATTATAACAACACACTCTGGATTTTACTTACTTACCTTCCATGTTCAGTAGCTGGCCTCTGCCCAAGGTTAGACGGAAATACCTTAGGTCATTGACATTTCACCTTCCATTTCTTCCAGCTCTTATTTTTTCTCCTCTATTGCAGGCAATAGGAGAGATGAGCCTCACTTCACAGGATACAGAGACAATTTTAATGAAAATAAGGGTGTTGGATGCAAGGAAAAACTGCAGACACTATTTTTTGCCTACTGTAAAATAATGTTCAGTATTAACGATAGAAGCAAAACAGTATATAAGTAAGAAACTTTCATCAGAGTCCAATCTTTTAAAGCCAATTATTCTTTCCCTTTCAAGATACACAAGTAATGCAACAGATCAAATCAATTAGTTTCTCCTTTCCTGACATACCTCAAACCTCTCCCTGGGCAAACAGTTCTTTACAAACCAACATCAAACATTCCCTTCACTTGTGTCCAACCACCATGTATAGCCATGTGCAGCTGTCCTGCCTGGACTTCATGTGGTCTACAGCCTCCAGTTTGCTTTGATTTTAAGCAAAAATCACAATGGTCTTCTCTAGTTGTGGTACCAGGATGTGGGGAAGGTGTTTCAGGAGAAGCGTATACTGTGTTCTCGATTGATTTCCAAGGGAAAGCCACCCTGTATCGCCTCCTCTTCCTTTTCTTTCTGCTTCCAATTTGCCCTTTCTACCCTCATGGCAGGTAAAGTGAGTTTTTAAAAAGAGAAAAGGATGAGAAAACCCCTTTTTCTGCTTTGTCCCTACTACCTCAAGTCTTACATGCAAATTAGGACTTGCACAACTTATCCTACACTTCCTCTAGAAAAAATAAATTTGGGTTGACATATCAAGATCAGATCTTGAGATAGTGACCCAGGAGCAGAATCTAGCTCATTTGTTCAATAGGTTTGCTATTATTGCAAACGATAAAAATAAATCGCTGTCATTTATTGATTACTTAAGTGTTGCAAAGCACTTTACATGTTCCATCTCATTTCATCTTCATTAATTACTATTATCATCTGCATTTTACAGTTTTGGAAACTAAGGCATTGAGAAGTTGTTTAATTTCTAGTAGAGTAATTGAAATAAAACCTGATATGTATGACTCCAAAGCCTGTGCTTTTGATCACTAAATTTTACTGTCACATATATTCAGATCAACTCTGCCAAGAGGTATTTTCCATTTAAAAGAGGAAACAGTTTGAAAATTATTATTGTGCTTTCCTCTTTTGCCTTTTTGAGTACTCAACTTACATCCTAGTCTGCCTGAGGTAATCATTTGGGGAGAGGGTGGGTGTGGAAGGCAGAGGCATTAGCATTTATGCCAGAAGGAGAAGAAATGAAGAGAAAGACAGGGCAATATTCACTTCTGACATACAAAATAGGATCGTGCAGTAGGGCAACAGCCTTCAAGCCAGGCTTTTGTCTTATGACAATAATAATAGTATAATTAATAAGATTTTTACTACTGCCTAAATGTCTCTACTCTTTTCAACAACTTGCTAGGAATTATATACACATATACACACAAAAATTATATGTAATTTTATGTAAAAAATACATATATTCAAGTTCCTTTATTTCTTCCTGTAGAAAGTCAAGGGTTAAATTGTAAGGATCCAGATCTCAGAGTGCCCCAGAAAAATAATCCATTTTCCTGTGACAGATAGGCCAACTCTATGACAGAAGCAGGATACAATCTAGTGTGGGTGAGAGAACATTTTCAGTCCTGGAAAATTGTGAGGGGAAGGAGGGCAGAAAAGACGGATGAGTCTACAGGGAGAATAACAGTAACATAAGTGACAGTAATACTACTCCCAAACTGAAACTATGGGAGGAGGCTACCTCACAGATAGAATGTGATCTCAGGTATTCTAGTTACGTTTTTACTGTGCTTCCCACCCTACCACAGCCAAATCACTAGGAGTATCAATTCCAACTCAACCAAAGCAGAATCAATATGTTCCTATAAACTTAGAAGCTGGTTCTCCAGCTTTTTTCTAAGTTGTCACAGCAGAGTATTTAAGCCTGAATGTCAAACCAATACCTTCTAAGGATATGCTGTATTATTTATTTGCTATATGACAAATTGAAGAACTTGCCATCTGCTTTACTTGGAGCCCTTTTCCAAAGAAGTAGGTAGGATAGCGTCATTGTTAAGAGAAAATACAGGCTCTGGAATCAGATTGGCCTGTGATCAAGTCCAGCTCTGCCACTTTCCAGCTATGTGACCTTGAAAATATTACTTAACCTCCCTGGGCCTCAATTTCCTCATATGTTAAAATGGAGGGGTTTCTTTGAGGATTAGATGGGATGATGTATGTTAAGTACTTAGCAGAGGCCCTAGAGCATGTTTTTAAAAAAGAAATGACAGGCCCCAAATAGAGTCATTTGTGCTAAGCCCACATCAGCCAACCAAGTAATACCTAACCTAATTGCAGTTATAGCCTCCCTCAAGAATGCAGTCTTAACCGGTCAGTCTGGAATTTTCTGGTCAGTACCAATGAGGTAATCTGTCACATAGCCCACTTCCGCCCCCCATAGATAGGTTACCTAAGCCTGAAATAATCCACTCTTTTCCCCCTTCTGCCTATAAAAGCCTTTTATTTTGTACAGCCTCTCCGAGCTCCTTTCTACTTGCTAGACGGAATGCTGTCCAATTCATGAATCATTCAATAAAGCAACTTAGATGTTTAAATTTTACTTGGTTGAATTTTTGTATTTAACAGATTTGGTGGAAGTGATGGGATCTGAAGTAAACTTCTGATGGCACTTGGAGACAACAAAAAACACAGGTGTGGTGCCTGTGAGAACCCCCTTTTTTCTTAATTATTTTTAACATCTTTATTGGAGTATAATTGCTTTACAATGGTGTGTATTTTACATTTGATAGTGTATATATGTCCATGCTACTCTCTCACTTCATCCCAGCTTACCCTTCCCCCTCCACATGTCCTCAAGTCCATTCTCTATGTCTGCATCTTTATTCCTGTCCTGCCCCTAGGAGAACCCCTTTTTAAATTCACTGCCTTTCTCACCATTTCTGAGAGCCGTGGGTAACTTCCTCTCAGTTTTGAGCTCCACTCTCTTTGTATTGAGCTCCCGACCTAACTGGTTTTCCAATACAGGGTAGATAAGCTTGAGCTGGCAGATGGCTTTGTCCAGAGCCCAACTGAGCTGGCAAATGGTTCTGCCCAGAGACCAATTGAGCTGGCAGACAGTTCTGCCCAGAGCCAAGCCCCTAGCCTTTCAGACTGCAATTCCCAGGATTTTGAGTGGAAAACCCCAGCCCTTGATTCGGTCTGAATATCCACATGGGAACTGTTAGTGGCAATGCACAGTTCCCCATCCATGTGGAACTCCCAGTCCTCAATCCCCATTTATCAAGGTCTGCTGATTCAATCCTTTCCTCAGACCAAGGTTTCACAGGAAGTGTTGGTATTGTACACAGGGCCTTCTCTTGACTAAGACCCAGTAACATCTCTTGGTTACTGCCAATATATTGAGGCGCACATGTTTATCTTGTTCTGTGTCAATTTATCAGAGATGGGATTTTTAATTTTTAAAGAGTCAAATACACCATCTTCCAGCACACATGTTTATTATATGTCTAAGAACTATATTCTCAGAAGCTGTAAATATCTACAAAAATGGCAAAACCTTACTAAAAACAACCTAAAATTACAAGGACCATTATGGGGAATGTTCAATTAAACAAGATCATTCATTAAGAAGTACACTCGAAAGTAAGGATTCTAAATTACACAAACAGAATGGGATACCTACGCAGAAGCTTCCAAAAGGCTTTGGGATTCTAAAATAGATTCATTGAAAGACTAGCTACAAAGGACTAGTGAAAAATTAAAACACAAGGAGTGCCTAAAACAAAAGATGATAGGGCTGACATCGCTCCTACAGCTCCCCTCTAGCCTTCTTTACCTGAGTACTCACATTTCACTAATTTTTTGCCTGAACTGCTTTTCCTCTCTGAAGAGACTATTAAAGTAACCTTTTAAAATAAAACTACCCGAGGTTGCAGATGAACCTCTTTGAGTATCTTTCACTCCTTGGTCCAAAACTGAACTAAGAGCCATAGTTAAAGAACTTCCTAAACCTAGGGAGGATCCCCAAAAGTTTTTTGAAGAATTTAGAGTCATACTGGGGTCTATGACCCCGGGCTGCCAGATCTTTATCAGCTTGTGTGCATGTCGGTAGGACCTGGTAAAGCCCCAAAGTGGATGCAGGAAGCAAAATGGCAAAGCCTCAGAGGATGATATTTGAGACCTTTAACCAGAGAAAGCTCACAAAGTAGCAAGTGACCTTCTACAAGCCATTCCTAGAGTCTTCCTTACTTACACTGATTGGCCAATCATTCAAACATACAAACAAAGAAAGATAAATATGTGGCAAATGTTAAAGCCCATTCAGAAAACCACTTCCTATGACATTCTGGGTTCCACACATTAAATAGGGTCACCCAACATGCTCTAGCTGCTGAATTTATAAACAGATTATCTCCCAAGATTAGTGGATTGATATAAAGGCAGAAAATATGGTGGGAGGTCACCAGTCTAACTGAACTTGTGACTAGAGTCAAGCACTTTGAAAGGAAGATCCACTAAAACTATGACCTGCCTTCACTGATCAAGCTTGCCTTAATCGTTACTACAAAATAATTCCATGTCCTCCAAGCATCACACAGCCTAAAAATAAGATGTTTGCCCAAATTGCTTTTCAGGAACTTGGAGACAGATATCAAGCTGGTTAAGACTGGCTAAGACCACCATCCCTACAATTGTGCATGCAAGAGTATCCACTCAGTGACCTCTTGTTGTCAGAGGGTCAAAAATTCCACCCTCAGAACACACTAACGCCACCATTTTCTAAACATGCATCCCATGAAGAAGTTTAGTTGAGCCTGCACTGAACAATTATCTCACCTTTTTCTTATTTCAAATCACTTTCCCCACCATCCCCAGGCCACAGCTTTATCACATAAATATCCCAAGCCCCTCAACTTCAGGGAGACGGATGTGAGATTCATTCTCCCATATCTTCACTTGGCTGCCTCATGCATCCCTTTCACTGCTGCAAACCTCAGTGTCTCAGCATTTGGCTTGCTTCACGTCCAGCAAACAGAGCTGTTTCAGGAACACTTGGAGCAAGATGGTAAACAAAAATCTGCCAAGACATTACCCTTACAGCTACACCAGCTCCTAGGCCACAGACATAAAATAACACCTGGCCCCCCACATGGCACCCTTCTAGGGGTCCACTGTTCAAACAATGGTGCAAAGATCAATGTTTCATTTGTAATCAACTGGGACACTGGAAAAATGATTGTCCTTAAAGATCCTATGGAAATTCTTCAGCTCAAGTGCCACCATAGCTACCCCCAAGGGAGGGGCCTATATGGGCCCCTTCCTGAGTTGACAGGACTCAAAGGGACTCTCTGGGAAACTGATACCAGTAATTTCCTTAAACAGCTAATAGGAAACCAAAATTAAAACTTATTTCAGGAGACCTTCAAGATGGCGGAGGAGTAAGACGTGTAGATCACCTTCCTCCGCACAAATACATTAAAAATACATCTACATGTGGAACAACTCCTACAGAACACCTACTGAATGCTGGCAGAAGACTTCAGACTTCCCAAAAGGCAAGAAAATCCCTACAAACTTGGGTAGGGCAAAAGAAAAAACTGAGACAAAAGCATAGGGACAGGACCTGCACCTCTGGGTGGGAGCTGTGAAGGAGGAAAAGTTTCCACACACTAGGAAGCCCTTTCACTGGTGGGGATGGGGGTTGGGCATGAGGGAAGCTTCAGAGCCATGAAGAAGAGCACAGAAACAGGGGTGCAGAGGGCAAAGTGGAGAGATTCCTGCACAGAGGATCGGTGCCGACCAGCACTCACCAGCCTGAAACACTTGTCTGCTTACCTGCCAGGGTGGGTGGGGGCTGGGACTGAGGCTCGGGCTTCAGAGGTTGGATCCCAGGGAGAGGACTGGGGTTGGCTGTGTGAACACAGCCTGAAGGGGGCTAGTGTGCCACAGCTACCTGGGAGGGAGTCCGGGATAAAGTCTGGACCTGACAGAGAGGCAAGAGACCACTGTTTTGGGGTGTGCAAGGAGAGTGTATTCCTTCCCAGTGTGCCCACAGAAGGCAGAGCATCACCTAAATGAGCTCCAGAGATGGGCGTGAGCAGCGGTTATCAGCTCAGACCCCAGACATGGGCATGAACCACTAACACTGCTGCCACTACCATCAAGAATCCTGTGTGCAAGAGCAGGTCACTATCCACACCCCCCGGAAGCCTGTACAGCCTGCCACTGCCAGGGTCACTTGATCCAGGGACAACTTCCCTGGGAGAACACATGGCACACCTCAGGCTGTTGCAACATGATGCTGGCCTCTGCTGCCACAGGCTCACCCCACATTCCAATTATGACTACCGTTCCCCTCCCTCCCCCCAGCCTTAGTGAGCAAGAGAGCCCTAATCAGCTGCTGCTTTAACCCCCTCGTGTCTGGGCTGGGAAAAGACTCCTAAGGGCAGCCTATACAGAGAGGCAGGACCAAATCCAAAGCTGAACCCCAGGAGCTGAGCGAACAAAGAAGAGAAAGGGAAATTACTCTATGCAGCCACAAGAGCAGCAGATTAAATCCACACAATCAACTTGATAAACCCTGCATCTAAAGAAAACCTGAATAGACAACGAAAGTTCCCAAAATTGAGGCGGTGGATTTTGGGAGCAACTGTAGACTTGGGGTTTGCTTTCTGCGTCTAATTTGTTTCTGGTTTTATGTTTATCTTAGTTTAGTATTTAGTGCTTATTATCATTGGTGGATTTGTTTATTGGTTTGGTTGCTCTCTTACTTTTATTTTTAACATATATATATATTTTCTCCTTTTTCTCTTTCTGTGAGTGTCTATGTGTATGCTTCTTTATATAATTTTGTCTATATACGTTTGCTTTTACCATTTGTCCCAGGGTTCTGTCTCTTCATTTTCTTGGCTTTTGCATTTTTTTTCGTTCTTTCTTTCCTTCTGAGCCATGTGGCTGGCAGGGGCCTTGTGCTCCAGCCAGGCATTGGGCATGAGCCTCTGAGGTGGGAGGGCCAAGCCCAGGACATTGGACCAGCAGAAATCTCCAGGCCCCACATAATATCAATCAGTGAGAAGTCTCCCAGAGATCTTCATCTCAACACTACGACCCAGCTCCACCCAAGGGTCAGCAAGCTCCAGTGCTGGATGTCCCATGCCAAACAATTAGCAAAACAGGAACACAACACCACCTATTAGCAGAGAGGCTCCCTAATGTCACACTAAGTTCACAGACACTCCAAAACACACCACCAGATGCAGCCCTGCAGACCAGTAGGACAAGATTGAGCCCCACCCACCAGAACACAAGCACCAGTCCCCTCCACCAGGAAACCTACACAAGCCATTGATCCAACCTCACACACTGGGGGGTAGACACCAAAACAATGGGAACTATGAACCTACAGCCTGCAAAAAGGAGACACCAAACACAGTAAGTTAAAGAAAATGAGAAGACAGAGAAATATGCAGCAGATGAAGTAGCAAGATAAAAACCCACCAGACAAAATAAATGAAGAGGAAATAGGCAGTCTACCTGAAAAA
>NC_041234.1:80129224-80132734 GCF_002837175.3 Physeter macrocephalus | reverse complement strand
CTTGGGGTTTGCTTTCTGCGTCTAATTTGTTTCTGGTTTTATGTTTATCTTAGTTTAGTATTTAGTGCTTATTATCATTGGTGGATTTGTTTATTGGTTTGGTTGCTCTCTTACTTTTATTTTTAACATATATATATATTTTCTCCTTTTTCTCTTTCTGTGAGTGTCTATGTGTATGCTTCTTTATATAATTTTGTCTATATACGTTTGCTTTTACCATTTGTCCCAGGGTTCTGTCTCTTCATTTTCTTGGCTTTTGCATTTTTTTTCGTTCTTTCTTTCCTTCTGAGCCATGTGGCTGGCAGGGGCCTTGTGCTCCAGCCAGGCATTGGGCATGAGCCTCTGAGGTGGGAGGGCCAAGCCCAGGACATTGGACCAGCAGAAATCTCCAGGCCCCACATAATATCAATCAGTGAGAAGTCTCCCAGAGATCTTCATCTCAACACTAGGACCCAGCTCCACCCAAGGGTCAGCAAGCTCCAGTGCTGGATGTCCCATGCCAAACAATTAGCAAAACAGGAACACAACACCACCTATTAGCAGAGAGGCTCCCTAATGTCACACTAAGTTCACAGACACTCCAAAACACACCACCAGATGCAGCCCTGCAGACCAGTAGGACAAGATTGAGCCCCACCCACCAGAACACAAGCACCAGTCCCCTCCACCAGGAAACCTACACAAGCCATTGATCCAACCTCACACACTGGGGGGTAGACACCAAAACAATGGGAACTATGAACCTACAGCCTGCAAAAAGGAGACACCAAACACAGTAAGTTAAAGAAAATGAGAAGACAGAGAAATATGCAGCAGATGAAGTAGCAAGATAAAAACCCACCAGACAAAATAAATGAAGAGGAAATAGGCAGTCTACCTGAAAAAGAATTCAGAGTAATGATAGTAAAGATGATCCAAAATCTTGGAAATAGAATGGAGAAAATATAAGAAACGTTTAATGAGGACCTAGAAGAACTAAAGAGCAAACAAAAAATGATGAACAAAACAATAAATGAAATTAAAAACACTCTAGAAGGAATCAATAGCAGAATAACTGAGGCGGAAGGACAGAAAATTGACATGGAAGATAAAATAGTGGAAATAACTGCTGCAGAGCAGAATAAAGAAAAGAGAATGAAAAGAAATGAGGACACTCTCAGAGACAACTAGGACAATATTAAACGCAACAACATTTGAATTATAAGGGTCCCAGAAGAAGAAGAGAAAAAGAAAGTGTCTGAGAAAATATTTAAAGAGACAATAGGTGAAAACTTCCCAAATAAGTGAAAGAAAATAGTCACTAAAGACCAGAAAGTGCAGAGAGTCCCATACAGGATAAATCCAAGGAGAAACATGCCAAGACACATATTAATCAAACTATCAAAAATTAAATTCAAAGAAAAAATATTAAAAGCAGCAAAGGAAGAGCAATAAGATACAAGGGAAACCCCTTAGGGTTAACAGGTGATCTTTCAGCAGAAACTCTGCAAGCCAGAAGGGAGTGGCAGGACATATTTAAAGTGATGAAAGGGAAAAACTGACACCCAAGATTACTCTACCCAGCAAGGATTTCATTCAGATTCGATGGAAAAATTAAAACCTTTACAGACAAATAAAAGTTAAGAGAATTCAGCACCACCAAACCAGCTTTACAACAAATGCTAAAGGAACTTCTCTGGGCAGGAAAAACAAAAGAAGGAAAAGACCTACAAAAACAAATCTCAAACAATTAATTAAATGATAATAGAAACATACATATCAATACCTACCTTAAAGGTAAGTGGATTAAATGCTCCAACCAAAAGACACAAACTGGCTGAATGGATACAAAATCAAGACCCATATATATGCTGTCTACAAGAGACCCTCTTCAGACCTAGGGACACATACAGGCTGAAAGTGAGCGGATAGGAAAAGATAATCCATGAAAATGGAAATCAAAAGAAAGCTGGAGTAGCAATTCTCGTATTACACAAAATAGAATTTAAAATAAAGACTATTACAAGAGACAAAGAAGGATACTACATAATGATCAAGGGATTGATCCAAGAAGAAGATACAACAATTGTAAATATTTATGCATGCAACAAAGGAGCACCTCAATACATAAGGCAAATGCTAACAGCCATGAAAGGGGAAATAGACAGTAACACAATCACAATAGGGGACTTTAACATCCCACTTTCACCAATGGACAGATCATCCAACATGAAAATAAGTAAGGAAACACAAGCTTTAAAAGACACATTAGACCAGAGAGACTTAATTGATATTTATAGGACATTCCATCCAAAAACAACAGAATACACTTTCTTCTCAAGTGTTCATGGAACATTGTCCAGGATTGATCAAATCTTGGGTCACAAATCAAGCCTTGGTAAATAAGAAAACTGAACTCATATCAAGTATCTTTTCCGACCACAACCCTATGAGGCTAGATATCAATTACAGTAAAAATACTGTAAAAATACAAAGACATGGAGACTAAACAATATGCTACTGAATAACCAAGAGGTCACTGAAGAAATCAAAGAGGAAATAAAAAAATACCTAGAAACAAATGACAATGAAAATATGACGACCCAAAACCTATGGGATGCAGTAAAAGCAGTTCTAAGAAGGAAGCTTATAGCAATACAATCCTACTTCAAGAAACAAGAAAAATCTCAAATAAACAACGTAACATTACACCTAAAGCAACAGAGAAAGAAGAACCAAAAAACCCGAAAGTTAGCAGAAGCAAAGAAATCATACAGATCAGATAAAAAAGAAATGAAAAAGAAATGAAGGAAACAATAGCAAATATAAATAAAACTAAAAGCTGGTTCTTTGAGAAGATAAACAAAATTAATAAACCATTAGCCAGACTCCTCAAGAAAAAAAGGGAGAAGACTCAAATCAATACAATTAGAAATGAAAAAGGAGAAGTAACAACTGACCCTGCAGAAATACAAAGGATCATGAGAGATCACTAAAAGCAACTATATTCCAATAAAATGGACAACCTGGAAAAAACAGACAAATTCTTAGAAAAGTAAAACTTTCCAAGACTGAACCAGGAAGAAATAGAAAATATAAACAGACCAATCACAAGTACTGAAATTGAAACTGGGATTAAAAAACTTCCAACAAACAAAAGCCCAGGACCAGATGGCTTCACAGGTGAATTCTATCAAACATTTGGAGAAGACCTAACACCTATCCTTCTCAAACTCTTCCAAAAAATAGCAGAGGACGGAACACTCCCAAACTCATTCTATGAGGCCACCATCACCCTGATACTAAAGCCAGACAAAGATGTCACAAAAAGGAAAACTACAGACCAATATCACTGATGAACATAGATGCAAAATCCTCAACAAAATACTAGCAAACAGAATCCAACAGCACATTAAAAGGATCATACACCATGATGAACTGGGGTTTATCCCAGGAATGCAAGGATTCTTCAATATACACAAATCAATCAATGTGATACATCATATTAACAAATTGAAGGATAAAAACCAT
>NC_041234.1:80126350-80129210 GCF_002837175.3 Physeter macrocephalus | reverse complement strand
TTCCACTAACATCAGGAACAAGACAAGGTTGCCCACTCTCACCACTCTTATTCAACATAGTTTTGGAAGTTTTAGCCACAGCAATCAGAGAATAAAAAGAAATAAAAGGAATCCAAATCAGAAAAGAAGAAGTAAAGCTGTCACTGTTTGCAGATGACATGATACTATACATAGAGAATCCTAAAGATGCTACCAGAAAATTACTAGAGCTAATCAATGAATTTGGTAAAGTAGCAGGATACAAAATTAATGCACAGAAATCTCTGGCATTCTTTTTGTGTGTGTGTGGTATGTGGGCCTCTCACTGCTGTGGCCTCTCTCATTGTGGAGCACAGGCTCCGGATGCACAGACTCAGAGGCCATGGCTCACGGGCCCAGCCGCTTTGAGGCATGTGGGATCTTCCTGGAACGGGGCACGAACCCGTGTCCCCTGCATCGGCAGGCGGACCCTCAACCACTGCACCACCAGGGAAGCCCCTCTGTCATTCTTATTCACTAATGATGAAAAACTTGAAAGTGAAATTAAGAAAATACTCCCATTTACCATTGCAACAAAAGGAATAAAATATCTAGGAATAAACCAACCATAGGAGACAAAAGACCTGGATGCAGAAAATTATAAGATACTGATGAAAGAAATTAAAGATGATAAAAATAGATGGAGAGATATACCATGTTCTTGGATTGGAAGAATCGACATTCTGAAAATGACTCTACTACCCAAAGCAATCTACTATCAAACTAACACTGGCACTTTTCACAGAACTAGAACAAACAATTTCATAATTTGTATGGAAACACAAAAGACCCCGAATAGCCAAAGCAATCTTCATAAAGAAAAACGGAGCTGGAGGAATCAGGCTTCCTGATGTCAGAGTATACTACAAAGCTACAGTAATCAAGACAGTATGGTACTGGCACACAAACAGAAATATAGATCATTGGAACAGGATACAAAGCCCAGAGATAAGCCCACACACATATGGTCACCTTATCTGTGATGAAGAAGGCAAGAATATACAGTGGAGAAAAGACAGCCTCTTCAATAAGTGGTGCTGGAAAAACTGGACAGGTACATGTAAAAGAATGAAATTAGAACACTCGTTAACACCATACACAAAAATAAACTCAAAATGGATTAAAGACCTAAATGTAAAGCCAGACACTATCAAACTCTTAGAGGAAAACATAGGCAGAATGCTCTATGACATAAATCATATACAGATTGCCAACAAACACATGAAAGAATGCTCAACATCATTAATCATCAGAGAAATGCAAATCAGAACTACAATGAGGGGCTTCCCTGGTGGCGCAGTGGTTGAGAGTCTGCCTGCCAATGCAGGGGACACGGGTTCATGCCCCGGTCTGGGAAGATCCCACGTGCCGCGGAGCGGCTAGGCCTGTGAGCAATGGCCGCTGAGCCTGCGTGTCCGGAGCCTGTACTCTGCAACAGGAGAGGCCACAACAGTGAGATGCCCATGTATCGCAAAAGAAAAAAAAAACACAACTACAAAGAGATATCATCTCACACTGGTAAGAATGGCCATCATCAAAAAATCTACAAACAATAAATGCTGGAGACGGTGTGGAGAAAAGGGAACACTCTTTCACTGTTGTTGAGAATGTAAATTGCTACAGCCACTATGGAGAACAGTATGGAGGTTCCTTAAAAATCTACAAATAGAACTACCATATGACCCAGCAATCCCACTACTGGGCATATACTCTGAGAAAACCATAATTCAAAAAAAGTCATGTACCAAAATGTTCATTGCAGCTTTATTTACAATAGCCAGCACATGGAAGCAACCTAAGTGTCCATCAACAGATGAATGGATAAAGAAGATGTGGCACATATGTACAATGGAATATTACTCAGCCATAAAAAGAAACGAAATTGAGTTATTTGTAGTGAGGTGGATGGACCTATAATCTGTCATACAGAGTGAAGTAAGCCAGAAAGAGAAAAACAAATACCATATGCTAACACATATATATGGAATCTAAGAAAAAAAAAGAAGGTCACGAAGTACCTAGGGTTAAGATGGGAATAAAGACACAGGCCTACTAGAGCAGAGCATGGACTTGTGGATATGGGCAGGGGGAAGGGTAAGCTGTGACAAAATAAGAGAGTGGCATGGACATATATACACTACCAAACGTAAAATAGATAGTTAGTGGGAAGAAGCTGCATGGCACAGGGAGATCAGCTAGGTGGTTTGTGACCACCTAGAGGGTGGGATAGGGAGCGGGGGAGGGAGGGAGATGCACGAGGGAAGAGATATGGGAACATATGCATATGTATGACTGATTCACTTTGTTGTAAAGCAGAAACTGATACACTATTGTAAAGCAATTATACTGCAATAAAGATGTTAAAAGAAAAAAAAAGAAATACAAAGGATCATGAGAGATTACTAAAGGCAACTATATGCCAACAAAATGGACAACCTGGAAGAAATGGACAAATTCTTAGAATTGCACAACCTTCTGAGACTGAACCAGGAAGAAATAGAAAATATGAATAGACCAATCACAAGCACTGAAATTGAAACTGTGATTTAAGATTTTCCAACAAACAAAATCTCAGGACCAGATGGCTTCACAGGCGAATTCTATCAAACATTTAGAGAAGAGCTAACACCTATCCTTCTCAAACTCTTCCAAAAAATAGCAGAGGGAGGAACACTCCCAAACTCATTCTATGAGGCCACCATCACCCTGATACCAAAACCAGACACAGATGTCACAAAGAAAGAAAACTAAAGACCAATATCACTGATGAACATAGATGCAAAAATCCTCAACAAAATACTAGCAAACAGAATCCAGCAGCACATGAAAACGATCATACACC
>NC_041234.1:80125000-80126269 GCF_002837175.3 Physeter macrocephalus | reverse complement strand
CAACATAGTTTTGGAAGTTTTAGCCACAGCAATCAGAGAAGAAAAAGAAATAAAAGGAATCCAAATCGGAAAAGAAGAAGTAAAGCTGTCACTTTTGGCAGATGACATGATACTATACATAGAGAATCCTAAAGATGCTACCAGAAAACTACTAGAGCTAATCAATGAATTTGGTAAAGTTGCAGGATACAAAATTAATGCACAGAAGTCTCTTGCATTCCTATATACTAATGATGAAAAACCTGAAAGTGAAATTAAGAAAACACTCCCATTTAACATTGCAACAACATGAATAAAATACCTAGGAATACACCTACCTAAGGAGACAAAAGACCTGGATGCAGAAAATTATAAGACACTGATGAAAGAAATTAAAGATGATACAAATAGATGGAGAGATATACCATGTTCTTGGATTAGAGGAACCAATATTGTGAAAATGACTCTACTACACAAAGCAATTTACAGATTCAGTGCAATCCCTATCAAACCACCACTGGCGTTTTTCACAGAACTAGAACAAAACATTTCACAATTTGTATGGAACCACAAAACACCCTGAATGGCCAAACAATCTTGAGAAAGAAAAACAGAACTGCAGGAATCAGTCTCCTTGACTTCAGATTATACTACAAAGCTACAGTAATCAAGACAGTATGGTAATGGCACAAAAACAGAAATATAGATCAATGGAACAGGATAGAAAGCCCAGAGATAAACCCATACACCTATGGTCACCTTATCTTTGATAAAGGTGAAAAGACATCCTCTTCAATAAGTGGAACTGGGAAAACTGGACAGCTACATGTAAAAGAATGAAATTCGAACACTCCTTAACACCATACACAAAAATGAAATCATAATGGATTAAAGACCTAAATGTAAGGCCAGACACTATAAAACTCTTAGAGGAAAATGTAGGCAGAACACTCTGACATAAATCGCAGCAAGATCTTTATTGAACCACCTCCTAGAGTAATGAAAATAAAAACAAAAATAAACAAATGGGACCTAATTAAACTTAAAAGTTTTTGCTAAGCAAAGGAAACCATAAACAAGACGAAAAGACAACTCTCAGAATGGGAGAAAATATTTGCAAATGAAGCAACTGACAAAGGATTAATCTCCAAAATTTATAAGCAACTCATGCAGCTCAATAACAAAAAAACAAACAACCCAATCCAAAAATGGGCAGAAGACCTAAATAGCCATTTCTAAGAAGATATACAGATTGCCAACAAACACATGAAAGAATGCTCAACATCACTA
>NC_041234.1:80108756-80124933 GCF_002837175.3 Physeter macrocephalus | reverse complement strand
ACAGATGAATGGATAAAGAAGATGTGGCACATATATACAATGGAATATTACTCAGCCATAAAAAGAAACGAAATTGAGTTATTTGTAGTGAGGTGGATGGACCTAGAGTCTGTCATACAGAGTGAAGTAAGTCAGAAAGAGGAAAACAAATGCCATGTGCTAACACATATATATGGCAAAAAAAAAACCAGAAAAAAAATGGTCATGAAGAACCTAAGGGCAAGACGGGAGTAAAGATGCAGACCTACTAGAGAACAGACTTAAGGACATGGGGAAGGGGAAGTGTAATCTGGGACAAAGTGAGAGAGAGGTATTGTATATATGGACATATAAACACTACCAAATGTAAGATAGATAGCTAGTGGGAAGCAGTCACATAGCACAGGGTGATCAGCTCGGTGCTTTGTGACCGGCTAGAAGGGTGGGAAAGGGAGGGTGGGAGGGAGGGAGACACAAGAGGTAAGAGATATGGGGATATATGTATATGTATAACTGATTCCCTTTGTTATAAAGCAGAAACTAACACATCATTGTAAAGCAATTATAATCCAATAAAAATGTTAAAAAAATAAAAAATGTATAATCACTTATGTTCCATGTTGTCTTTATCAGGTCTTTGATTATTTAAACCTGGCACTCTTGATATTAAAAGACCTAAGTTTTGCTCAGAACTATGTAATTCCAGTTATTATCTTAAAATATTGTATGTTACAGAAATAACCAAATTTCTTTGTCAATTCCATTATAGTGATTTCTCATCAGATCTTTAATAATGGGCATTTTTATATCCTGAGTCACAGATTCCAACAGGAGTTACTAGGAATTGTTCATGACTCAAAAATAGTTCCCTTTGACAGATTTCTACTTCTTGGTTGAGCGTAAATGCAAATGAGTCTATGATCAGGAACCTCTACTTAACTCTTCAAAATATTGCAGAATGCATTGCTAAACAATAATAGCTGCCCAAGAAAAGTCCTTAATACTCTCTGGCCAAAAGATAGCCTTCTTGATAATAGGATAGCCTTTGATTATCTTTTAGTTGAGTAAGGTGGTGTCTGTGCTGTGGCCAACACCACCTACTACATCTGGATTAACCCTTCTGGGGAAGTTGAAACTCAGTTACATAAAATCACTGAGCAAGCCACTTCGCTTAAAAAGGTGACTCCTTCAACGGGGTCTATCTTTGACTTATTTGATTTTGATTGGCTTGAACCTTGGGAATCATGGCTCCAAAGGGCACTCTAGATATTGAGAATTATCCTGTTTATAATAGTCACACAGTAATCTCCCTGTGTATTGTATTCCCTCAAAAGCTTTAAATACATGTTTGTAGCCACTAAGCACCAAGCAAATGATCTCCCTAAGACTGAAATGTCAGAAAAGAAATGAAGAGAATGACCAACTTAAACATTGTGAAGCCATGACCTCTGAATATTACAGGGATTAAGCAGACATTATGACTTATGGATACCACATAAAGGATCAAAAAAAACTGCGAGGACTACAGAGTGGTAGCTGAGAGTGTTGCCAATGTCTTAAATTTTGATCATGTCTCTCAGTTAAGGTGAGAGTCTGATCGAAAAGGGGGGGATTGCTTAAAAAAAGAAACAATAGGTCCAAAATGGAGTCACTTGTGCTAAGCCCCATGTCAGCAAACCAAGATTTGATACCTAACCTAATTTTTCTGCCTATAAAAGCCTTCTATTTTGTACAGCTCCTCAGAGTTCCTTTCTCTTTCCTAGATGGGATGCTGTCTGGTTCGTGAATCATTCAATAAAGCCAATTAGATCTTTAAATTACTTGGTTGAATATTTGCTGTTTAACAATGGTTATAATAAAATAAATGACCACTCAATATAAGACTATTAATGCAAATGGTACAGCTACTATATAAAAGAGTAAGGTAGAATCTTACAAAATTAAACATGCAACTCCCATATGACCAAGAATTTGCACTTCTGGGCATTTATCTGAGAGAAATGAAGACTTACATTCACATACAAAGCTGTACATGAATGTTTATAGCAGCTTTAATTTTAATAGACAAAAATTGGAAACAACCCAGATTTCCTTAAGTTGATGAATGGTTTCACAAACTGTGGTACTCGTACCATTTTTTTTTTTTTTTTTACTAAGGAAAAAGAAAAAGACACAAAACAACGTGGATGAACCTCCAGGGAATTGTGCTGAGTGCAAAACCCAATTTCAAAGGTTACATACTGCATGATTCATTCTCAAAATGACAAGACTATGGAGATGGAGAGCAGAGTAGTGGTTCCCAGTAGTTAGGGAGGGGGAACAGTAGAGATAACTGTGACTATAAAAGGGCAGCATACAGGGAGATTAGCTAGGTGGTTTGTGACCACCTAGAGGGGTGGGATAGGGAGGGTGTGAGGGAGGGAGACACAAGAGGGAAGAGATATGGGAACATATGTATATGTATAACTGATTCACTTTGTTGTAAAGCAGAAACTAACACACCACTGTAAAGCAATTATACTCCAATAAAGATGTTAAAAAAAAAGGGCAGCATAAGGTATCCACGTGGTGATAGAACTGTGCTGTAACTTGATTTTGGTTGTGGTCCCAATAATATACATATGTAATAAAACTACATAGAACTAAATACATGCAAACACATACAAATAAGTACATGCAAAACTAATGAAATCTGAATAAAATTGATGGATTACATCAGTATCAATTTCGTGGTTGTACTATATAGTGTATCATCATACTATAGTTTCAGAAGATATCTTTGGGGGAAACGGGACAAAGAGTACACTGGATCTCGCTATATTAGTTCTTACAACTGCATATGGCTCTATAGTTATCTCAAAATAAAAGTTTGAAAAACTATTAATGTCTTTCTTCTAAAATAGGCATAACCCAATATAAGCTGCCACTGTATACAGTAAGGCCCCTTCTGCACCTGGGCGACCTTCTATTTTACAATAAACCAAAGACAATTTTTAAAATGCTTTCTTGGGATCTTGAGTTTTAACTTTTACCACTACTTATAACCAATTTAGTGTGTGGGGTGGGTTCCCATTTCCAATTTATCACCAGAAATCTGTCTACAAAAAAACCTGTTAACCATCAGGCCACTCACAAATCAGCAGATACAGAAATGCCTCCATAAAATCTGGGATTCACAGTCAGCCAGACCTGGGTTTGAACTCTTTCTCTGCAACCTCACTTTGTGATAATGACCAAGTCATTGAATCTCATTATACCTGGTTTATTATGAGGCTGAAATAAAAAGACATTGGTGGAAAAATATAGAGCATTTTAGGTGGCAAGTATGTTTCTTCTACCATCCCTTGCACACACACTGAGCCCTAAAACAGTTCCCATTCATGCAAATAGGATTTAATCATATGTACATGAAACAATAAAGAAAATATTCTCTAGGGACCTCAGACTCTTCAAGGGAAGTAAATTATTTTAATAAAAGTTATATGTCAATTTCCTGGTTGTGATACTACAATTATGGAACCATTGGGGGAAAGTAGGTGAAGGGTACATGGGACTTCTCTGTACTATGTTTGCAATATTATATGAATGTGTAATTATTTCAAAGTTTTTAAAAAGAGGGAGATGTGTCATGGTTCTGAGGTTATTGAAAAATTCATATTCACCGCCATTTAAAACTTTGTAAAAATTTTATGCCTTCCCTCCAAACAGGTACTTTAAAATAGTTTTTTAAAATCTCATCGAGTGGGACCTTAGAAGTTATCCAGATTAGCTGATACAGAAGTCCCTTTCACAATTTCCCTAACATATTATTATTCAATTCGAATGTCTTCTTTGACAAGAAACTCACTCGCTACCAAAGGAACCCTATCTATTTAGAAGCAGATCTAATACTTTGAAAACTTTTCTTTACATTGACCTCAAGTCTGCCTCCATCTAATTTTCACCTTTGGTTCATATTTTTCCCCACTCCTCATTTCCAAGGAAGTAATAAAGCATTTTTGGTGGATTTTTAGTATATTAAATAAATCATTCTTTATCCATGTGGACAAGGAAATAAGACAGGTAGGCAATACCTATCTCTTTCATCACTAAAGGCAGATAACTGCTATCATTTCCTGCAGAAACATCAGACCAATAATCAGCAGAATTTAACCAATTCAACAACATACAGTGATAATAATAGAAAATGACAAGACTTTGCCTTGGATTTACATAAAACCTTTTCTCTGAACAGCAACTAATAATGAGGCTGGTGCCAGTGCCTCTTCTGTCTTAGAAGTAAGGAGCTTCTTGCAAACACCTTGTCTTTGCTTTAACTTATGACATTTGGATGGAAAATTTCCAAATTTGTGCTTTTTATTATATATATATATATATATATATATATATTGCATTATGAAAAGCTAAGGGGGAAAAAACGATTTCTCAGAGTACCATCCAGGTGTAAAGAATTAATACTCCTTTGGATTTGCTGGAAATTTACATGTGAAATCCTCATTAATGCTAATGTGAGTTTTGGAACTGTGTAAATCTCCCATATCAAGGAAAAAAACATACTATCTGGAGGACTTCAATTGACATATTCTATTAACTCTCCGAGATTCCAGCTAATTGATTTTCATTTTAATCACTGCCCTGTCCCCACTGCTGCCCCCACAATGGAAAAAAATGTATCTTGCATTATGAAAACCAATGCAGCTCTCTTTCTCCTTGACCAAGCTCAGAATTGGAACTATAACTGTGACATGACCCTTTAAAACCTTATTTTGCAGCCAAATCCTTTGCTCTCTCTCGTTCTCATGTGACAGCAAGGGTTTCTGGCCCCTGGGGCACTAAGCACTCATAAAAAATCCCTTCTTAATAATTATTGTTATTATTTTCCATTTGGTAAGTGGCAATATTGTCCCGCTAGACTAAAAGGCCACATCCTGTATCCTCCTTCCAGCAGCTCATGAAATCGTGCTGATATTGCTTCAAAATATAAACTTCTGTCCTTGGTTGTTTTGGGTAGTGGCTGGGCATCGGGGGTGGGGAAAGGTCTTCTAGATTGTCAGCTTTGGGAAATGTATATGGCAGTTGGTCATGTGGGCAAAAGTGGGAGCCAGGATCAGGAGTGCTGAGGTAAGTCCTGGGCCAGAGGAAAGGGAATTAGAACAAGAGAGAGGCAGTCCTGGGGAAGGACTTGGGACCCAATGTCCAAGGCAGAGGCTGGTGTGAGCAGTCCAGAATTGGAGTGAGGGTGAAGAACCAGAAACAAAAGGTCAAAGCAAAGCAGCAAGTCAGAATCAACCAAGCAAGATGGAGTCAGGGTCTCAAAGGCAGTATAAGGCACAGAGTGTTCAGGAAGTCAGAAGTCCAGTAGGTAGATTAACACCAGGAAGTCATAAACATCAGTGGTGAGAGCAAGGTGGAAAAATGAAAATGCATGTAAGTAGGTTGACCCCAGGAGGACTTCAGGAACAGAATAAGGGTGGGGGTAAGGCAACAGCAATGAAAAGAACCTGGGCAACTGAGACATTTTACTTTGCCCTATGCAAATGGTTTACATGATTCTCGTGAAGGTAAAAAACAATACTTGTATATCCAACTCTAGCTGAGCACATAATTGAGAATCTGTGACTGAGACAAATACCAACTTGTAGCAGAAAGATCTTGGCTTGAACATAAACAGATGCACTGGGGAAAAATCTGAGGAGACAGAAAATCCTGCAGTGTGAAGGGCAAATGCCATATTCTATTATTTTGGGTTCTGCTGGGCAGGAAGACTTTAAGTTGAACCATCATTAGTCTGACAAATTTACAGATTTCTGAGGGAAATCTACTGGTGGTAGAGTAAAGAAACCACATTGTTCTAAAGCAGTGTGGGGCAACCAAGAGTAGAGCTGGGGTGGGAGGGTGGCATTAGAATTTCCAGGGATGCTATACATACCTCAGCCCCAGACCCGGGCATCTTCTAGTGGTTGTATGTGTGTGTATGTGTGTGTATTGGGTGTGTTTTATTCTCAGGTAAAGATATTAGATTTAGTCATATTCCTTGGTTCATGGTGTATTACCATAGTTGGTCACTAAGTTTATTTGTTTATTTACTTATTTCCTTTGATCCCCGTTCCCACCCCTTATCTCCAAAGCCAAGAATTTTAATGTTCCTGTAAATCTTTTAAAAATGTGTTTTTGCAATGTGTACTGTTGTGTACATACATTTTCCCTCACTTTCATTGAGGTTTTCTCTGACCACCTTACTTAAAATTGCAAACTTATATTGAATATGTTCTATTTACCTCCAGACTCTCCACTCTTCTACATCCTGTTCTCTGTTCCTCTCTCCAGGACTGACCAGGTGGACTACATCAATGGACTCCCTCACCCTTCTGGCTTCCTATTATGTCTGGCCAGTGGGAAGACCAGGAGGAGAACTGAGAGAGGATGGAGAGTCAGGGTATTTATTCACTCCACTCCCTCCCTGCAGGGTCACCTAGGGCTGGCTGAGTCCCTTGGTCTAAGGTCACAGTGTTTGTTAGAAAGCTTCTCCATACAATCCTCAATCTCTCCTCCTTCTAGTGACTTCTCCCTCCTTTTGACCCTTCAAGACCTAGGAGTGATAACTGAATCCTGCTGTACACTATCCTTCATGGTTTAACTATATCCTGCCTACACCTTTGTAAATAGTTCCCTTAGGAAACATTTCTCAAAGTATCCAATCTGAGTGCTCCATCTGCCAAGACCCTGATTGTTTGAAGTTGCCTCCCACAATTCTCCCTATTCTTCTTCCCTGCCTTATTTTTCTCCATAGCACTTACGCTATCTAACCTACTAAATATTTCACCTTTTTCTCTTGCTTATTGTTTGCCTCTCTCAACCAAAATGTAAGGGCAGCGATTTTTATCTGTTTTATTCACCTTGAACATGGTAAGCATTTATAAATATTTGTTGAATGATTAAATAAGTACATGAATATACAGGTAGGCATGGGCCAGATCATGCAAAGCCTTGCAGGCAGTAGTTAGGAGTCTGCATCTTATTCTGTGTGTAGTGGGAAACCATTTAAGAAGGATTTCATACAAGAGAGGAACTGGATCTGATTTAAGTTTTAAGATCGCTCTGAGTACTATGGAGAATGAAAGTTGAGAGATCAGTTAAACGTCCCTTGCAACAGTTCACGTGAAAGCCTAGAATAAGGTGGTGGTGGCAGTAGTGGTACAGAACGAGAAAAGTTTTAATATGAGGGAAACTTCTCCTGGAGCCTTCTCAACCTATAGGCCGTAAATGGAACTTGCTCATTAGTCAGAACTGGATTGGTTTGGCTGAGGATGTTCTCAGCACCCCAAGCAATGATCTTAGCAGGATTTGTCCAGCTTCAAAATGTTCTGGACGGGCTTCCCTGGTGGCGCGGTGGTTGAGAGTCCGCCTGCCGATGCAGGGGACACGGGTTCGTGCCCCGGTCCGGGAAGATCCCACAGGCCGCGGAGCGGCTGGGCCCGTGAGCCATGGCCGCTGAGCCTGCGGGTCCGGAGCCTGTGCTCCGCAATGGGAGAGGCCACAGCAGTGAAAGGCCCGCGTACCGCAAAAAAAAAAAAAAAATTCTGGACATATTTTCTGGATCTTAGCAATTCAGAACATGTGGATTAAGTTTGAGGGAAAACCCCATTTGGATGCTACTAGATATGGGATTTTCACAAGGGCATAAAAACCCTACATTCCTTATACTCAAAACTAAGATGTCAAAAGCATCATAAGAGCTTCTGAATAATATGATTTTAAAATAAGAACCTGAGCCCTTGAGAACAAAACAATACACTATAGAAACCATTAATCCAAATGGTAATCTGCCTATGCCATGCAGCCAAGAGTAGTGGTTTTTTTTCCTCTCCAGGAAATGTTCTATGATTCCATTAGCAGATAACATGCTTCAAAAAAGTGATTTTACATGTAGACAAATTCCAACTCAGTAGCAAGTAATTGTATATCAATGTTTCTGAAATGGAATTAAAGTTTAAAAAATGATATGAGTCCTTCTCTTGTCAGAGTAGATATTTAGAATATTTCTTCCCCAGGAGCTTCCTCAATACATTATTCATTACAGAAAAGTGGAATTTTACCTCATCTATTGTGCCAGACAGGTTCAAAGGGCTTTTAGAAGACATCAAAGTCCTAAAGTCCCTATTCTTGGTGGATTAAGCTATTTTCCTAACAGCACCTATAATTCCTAGTCTTTTGGCATTTGAAATAGGAATAATACACCGTATTATTCTCTAGGTGTTTAGAGTAGGTGGAAGACACCCCAGCACAGACTTGCTGACTAAATGGTAAGTGTTCCTGGGATCCCTACAATGATGTCAAACCCTAGCAAAGCCTAAGTTAATTGAGACCTATCTACCCCTGGAGATATTGCTTACATTTTGAGTTCTGTGGGATCTATGGAATAAAATGTTATCCTTAGGAAATAGTGCTTAAAATATCAATCCCATAAGAGGGTTAGAAAAAGTCTGGAAAAGAGGGGTGTGGGACTCTGACTTGGAACAATCAAAGAATACCACTAAAGCCAAAACAGTGGTTCCCAAGTGCTTGTTTGTAAACTCATGCCAGTCCATGATGATTTTACTTGACCATTGTGAAATGAGGAAAAACATGGACAGTGTATCTGTTTCAAAATGCTAAAAATTGGGCTTCCCTGGTAGCACAGTGGTTAAGAATCTGCCTGCTAATGCAGGGGACACGGGTTCGAGCCCTGGTCTGGGAGGATCCCACATGCCGCGGAGCAACTGGGCCCGTGAGCCACAACTACTGAGCCTGCGCATCTGGAGCCTGTGCTCCGCAACAAGAGAGGCCGCGATAGCGAGAGACCCGCGCACGGCGATGAAGAGTGGCCCCCGCTTGCCACAACTAGAGAAAGCCCTCGCACAAAAACGAAGACCCAACACAGCCAAAAATTAATTAATTAATTAATAAACTCCTACCCCCAACATCTTCTTTAAAAAAAAATGCTAAAAATCATTCAATATTTTTATTGGAAGATTATGTCCTGTGTCCTTCTTTTAAAATATTTACTTTTTCATAAAATAATAATGTAAACAGGTGGTAGGTGAATTTTGTTTTTATAATGTACTTACTTGGCAAGATAAAATGTTAGTGATCTTATATCAATCCATCCATTTGGTGGGGTGGGGGGAATTTTGTTAATTCGTAAAATCTAAATTTGGTTATCACTGACCTAGATGATTTTTCAGATTCACAAAATATTGAATGATCCAGGCTGATGACATAAACCACACTGTTCTTCCTTTGAGCTTTCATAGCACTTTACCTGGACAAGTATTATGGCACTGACAATCTTTGCCCTCCCTCTATCTTCTGTGAATGTGAGGTTAAAAGAGAAAAGAGCACTCTCCTTATCTTTTCCAGTGTGGCTCTGCAGCTGATCTTGCCTATGTACTGGCCATGAATGCAACTCAAAGTTCCCCACCACAGAAGGGACATCTTTGCATCTAACCAGTGTAAAGGGAAGCTGGCTGCCTGTGAATCCAGCCAAACTACTTTGCAAGGCCATTCATTCCACTGTTGGGCAGCCAAGGGGTTAGAATGTGTTTAATTATATTGAGCTCAAATATTCTATCCTGTAATTTTCATTTATTGGTCTTAGCTCTGTATACTGGGGCAACATAGAGTAAGGTGAATTCTTTCCTTGCATCAGAGGAAAACTAGCATATCTACCTCCCTCATAGTATTTTTTCCTCCACCTGCTTCTCAGGACACAATTTTTAAGCTTCTCTGAATTCTGAATTTAGCCTTCAAGGAAAACTTCTCAACACCCTCTTCATGGCCAGATATGAAGCCAGGTGGGGTCTGGCCAATTCCTCCTTTTATATAGACACTTGCTTGAATATTTTCTTGAGTATACATATTTTTCTGAACATATCAGTTATATTAGGGTCATAATATACATACATCTGGAATCACTACAATGATCTATTAATTTATTCGTTATTTCAGTGAACACTACAGACTTCTTGTATGCATGGCACTATGGCACTTCTTGTATGCATGGCACAGAGGGAGTGTATTAGTCAGAGTTCAGAGAAACAGAACCAATGAGATATAAAAGGAGTTTTACTATGAGAATTGGCTCATGCAATTATGGAGGCTGGGAAGTCTCACAATCTGCTGTCTGCAAGCTGGAGACCCAGGAAAGCTAGTGGTTTAATTCAGTCTAAGCCTGAGGTCTGAGAATGAGGGGAGCCAAAAATTTAAGTCCTAGTTCAAGAGCAGGAGAAGGTGAGATGAGATGTCCCAGCTCAAACAATTAGGCAGAAAGAAAAGGTGAATTCCCCTTTCCTCTGCCTTTTTGTTCAATGAAGGCCCTTAATGGATTGGATCATGCACACCCTCACTGGGGAAGGAAATCTACTTTAAGAAGTCCACCAATTCAAATGATTATCTCATCTGGAAACACTCTCACAGACATAGGCAGAAATAACATTTAACTAGATAACTAGATATCCCCTGATCTAGTCAAGCTGACATATAAAATTAACTATCACAGGGGATATGTGAATATTGAAAACATACTTCATTCCCTTAAACAGCCTTAAAATTATTCAGAAATGAGAAACATCCAAAAACATAATAACAAAATAGCTAGCATTTATATAACACTATTGGCCAAGTATGTGCTAAATGCTTGTGTAAATTTTAAGCCTTACAATCCTATGAGGGAAGTGCTATTATTATCATCTCCATTTTGGAGATAAGAAAGCTGAGACATGAATAAGTTAAGTAAATTGCTCCAAATCACACTACTATTACATGGCAGAGCTAGTACCAAATCCTGACAGTCTGACTCCACTGCTTAAGCTATTAACCACTGTGCTATAATGCAGAATGTAAGTATATAAAATATATAATTAAAGTTAGAACTCTAATGCCAAGAAATACAAATCAAAGTAGAATAACATTAAGAGACATAGGGGGCTATGGATGTGGGAAGGACTGTGGGTATGGTTAGAGAGGTAAGTTAAATGGAGAAGCCTTCTTAGAATAAATGAGTCTTGTGCCAGACCTTGAATGAAAAGAAGCACAGTTGATTGTCAGACTTGCTATTCCTAACCTCAGCCATTTTAATACAGAAAAGACCTTAATAGGATTTAAAACAATTATCCCATGATAAGGTTGTCTGGTTCTTGGCCTCACATATAAATTTGAAGCAATGCTGGCACATGCATTCTACAGGAGACATAATTAAAAGGAAGTAAAGGCTGATTTACAAGACTTTATGAAATGGACCATAAACTTCAGAAATTGGCCATAACAGTTGGAGATGTAGTTAATCTTGTAGGACTGAAGAGTGAGTTAGCTATTCAGAAGAAAGCACTGATAGAGAAATCAATGCATCTTGGATAAGATTCTGGGATAAGAATAGTGGGAAAGTCGGGGAGGAGGGACAGGGGCATAAAGCAAGTTCCTTATAATAGCAAATGCACTGGGCATTAATCAACCCCAAATGTTATTTGAAATAGCATTGAAAATCACTGAGTATTTTTTCCCTTCAACGAAAATGAATCACTTAAAGTTGATGAAGCTTAACTAGTTTTATCATCATTTTGATATCCTTTATCCCAGTTTATATTTTTAATCACTAAATGGCATTACTCTTACTTTCTGTCCTCTATTTGAAAATTTCTATACTACATAGATTTTTTTAGAGAAAAAAATAGGAATGACTGTTATCTTTAAAATACAGTTCCATTTGCTTTCAGAACCGTGATTCTTCTGTAAATCATTTGTACAAATAATCAAACAATTGCTTTTCATCAAACCATGGTTTTGATCTTGGAGCTTTTTACTTCTTTTCAGCCAGCTTAGGCTAAAATTAACTATGAAAACTAAAATCACAATCACTTTATGAAGCTATTCATGGTATGTTCTTTCACCTATTATTAGCATGTGAAAACATAACTGATTCAGCAAAGCGTTTCTTTAAAAAATAAACCATTAGGTTTTTAGTCTCTTTGGGGCTAATTTATGCATTGAAGATATTTAAGAGCGGTGAACATTCAGCCCCTAGCACAGCATGGCCACGTTTCTACAACAACAAACATTCCAATAAAAGTGAAATGTTTCCATTATCCAGGGTGTTTCAAATAGCCAGACTACTTATAGCCTTTAGCAGAACATCTTGCCTATAATTTTTACTACCTGAGTTTTTCCTGTCCATCTTTGTTCATTGAACACTTGGAATCTGTGATAAGTTGTACTGTTTCTCATGACTGCATGGCCACATCCTACGTCCCAGCTCCCAAAAGGCAGGAACCATATCCTTATATTGCATCACCAGAGTCTAGCATAAATTTTATCTCAGTCGATGTTGATGATGAGAATGTGAGTATATTAATGTGTCCTTCAAGGCTCTCAGAGATCAACAAATGAGAACAAAATTAACCCAATAAAATTTTACATTTGCACAGATTTATACACAGGATTGTACATTCAGGCACTCTCTTTAGCCATGCCCTGCAAATAGCACTGAAAAAGAAACATATAACCAGAATATATAAAGTCCAACAAAGTTCCCATTACTGTGCAAGCTTCAGAACAATACAACCAAACATCCAAGGAATAAATTTTTATTGAGCATCTATTATATCTCAAGTCCTGTGCTGGGTACTGAAGTTAGGTAAAGGAATCAAAATGATCCATTTTTTTCAAGTGTTTTCATACCAGTAAAGAGACAGACAAGTAAATGAGCAACCACAGACCATCTCTCATGGAGCCAGTCATATGAAGGCTGTATAGCAGAAGAATGCCAAAGTGTACAGACCTAATAGGATTCAATTCCAATCCCAGTCTGCTTTGACCTAAACATATCTGCTGCTGCACTGTCTGAACAGCCTTCACAAAAAGAGAAAAACCCCATGGGGGAAGACCGTTCCACCGTAGTCATACCCATGAGGTAAACCAGCTAAGCAATTTTGTAAAAGTTGGGGTAGAGAATGGAGATGACAGAAGCAGACTGAGAATGCCCAGTTTATCACTTTTCTGCTGCATATGATGAAGATGGAATTGTGTAAGTCATATCAGACCCTTCAAAACAGTTACCAGAGTTGATAGATGCAATTGTTAGAAGTTCTCCTGCACTGACATTGTGTTCAACAGATGGTGTTTTCCAATCTATATTTCAATTAAAAGTTAAACATACTGCAGGAAAAGTGAACTTAAGAACTTTGGTTTTTAAAAATCTCTTTATCTATCAGCATCTGGACCAGGCTTGCTAGATTTCCTGTTTAGCTCACCTCCAGCCTAAGAAAAGTGCTGCCACCTGCTGATAAGAATGAAAAATAAATCCTTTCCCTATCCCCCCACAAATAATAATAGTAACAGATAAAATCCCCCAAAGAGTTCAAATTTCCCACACTGCAGATTATAGTCAGTTCTTTTCCTTTTAATTTATTATATCCCCATTTCTTTCTCTGTGGAATTTTTCTTATGGGAAGTAGGGTTTTGTTTTGATTTGGTTTTAGGGGTTAAATTGAGTCAAAAAAAAGTCTCAGCAGATTATTTGCTCTTCCTGTCATTGCTGAGGAGAGAGTGAGCAGGGGTAAAAACAGAGAGCTATAACTTTTAATTTTTAGTCTTGTCAAAAAAATAAGTATAGAAACAAAGCAGCAATACGGAGTCGTCAAAAGATCCGAGGCTTTGGAGGTGCTTAGACATGGGATTGAGTTCCACCCCTGCCACTTTGTCATTCACTCAACAACTATGAACAACAAGCACCTACTATGTGTCTGGGTCTGTTCTAAACGCGAGGCACACATTGACAAAATTAACAAAATCTCTGCCCTCATGGCATCTCCATTCTAGTGTGGGAGAAAGACAATAAACAAGGAAGTAAACACAAAACAAAAATAATTTCAGATACTTAAGTGGTAATGGCTGTGAGAAGAGAGAGCTGGAAAGCCTCTAAGAAGGCCTATGAGTAGCTATGTGACAAGTGGAAAAACACTAATCGCTGAATGTCAGTTTTCTCACATATAAAATGGGGATAAAAATAGTTCTTACCTCATAAGGTCATGAGAGTGAAAAACAATACATATAAAGCATCTAGTACATGCCCTATCATATTATAGGCATAAAATGAATGGTAAACATTATTATCATTGTTGTTTTGTTATTGTAACAAAGCTATGATGAACAGTAGTGGATACGAAATGGCCCTGTGAGTCACAGAGCATTTTTCCCTGTAATGAATACTGAGCCTTTTATCTTTTATTTATTTATTTATTTATTTATTTATTTATTTATTTATTTATCATTTATTCAAGTTTTTTTTGTGGTATGCGGGCCTCTCACTGTTGTGGCCTCTCCCGTTGCGGAGCACAGGCTCCGGACGCGCAGGCTCAGCGGCCATGGCTCACGGGCCCAGCTGCTACGTGGCATGTGGGATCCTCCCAGACCGGGGCACAAACCTGCGCCCCCTGCATTGCCAGGTGGACTCTCAACCACTGCGCCAACAGGGACATGCTCAAGTTTTTTTTTTTAACTTTTTATTTTGAAATAATCATGGATTACAGAAAAGTTGTAAAAATAGTACAGAGAGTTCCTGCAAAATCTTCACTCAGCTTCCCCTACTGCTAACAAATTACATCACTACAGTATAATTATCAAAACCCAGAATTTAACATTGGTGCAATAACTAAAAAACTATAGACTTACAGAGAATTTTACAAGTTTTCCCACAAATGTCTTTCTGTCTTGTGATTCAATCTAGCATCCCATATTACATTTAGTAACTATATGTCCTTAGTCTCCTCCATCTGTGACATTTCCCCAATCTTTTCTTGTTTTTCATGACCTTGATATTTTGAAAAATAACAGCAAGTTATTTTGTAAATCTCCCTCTGTTTTCTTTTTTTTTAACATCTTTATTGGAGTTTAATTGCTTTACAATGGTATGTTAGTTTCTGCTGTATAACAAAGTGAATCAGTTATACATAAACATATGTCCCCATATCTCTTCCCTCTTGCATCTCTCTCCCTCCCACCCTCCCTATCCCACCCCTCTAGGTGGTCACAAAGCACCAAGCTGACCTCCCTGTGCTATGCAGCTGCTTCCCACTAGCTATCTATTTTACGTTTGGTAGTATATATATGTCCATGCAACTCTCTCACTTTGTCCCAGCTTACCCTTCCCCCTCCCCGTATCCTCAAGTCCATTCTCTGGTAGGAATATGTCTTTATTCCCATCTTACCCCGAGGTTCTTCAGAACTTGTTTTTTTTTCTTTTTAATATTCCATATATGTGTGTTACCATACGGTATTTGTTTTTCTCTTTCTCACTGACTTCACTCTGCATGACAGACTCTAGGTCCATCCACTTCACTACAAATAACTCAATTTCGTTTCTTTTTATGGCTGAGTAATATTCCATATTGCCAGGTGGACTCTCAACCACTGCGCCAACAGGGACATGCTCAAGTTTTTTTTTTTAACTTTTTATTTTGAAATAATCATGGATTACAGAAAAGTTGTAAAAATAGTACAGAGAGTTCCTGCAAAATCTTCACTCAGCTTCCCCTACTGCTAACAAATTACATCACTACAGTATAATTATCAAAACCCAGAATTTAACATTGGTGCAATAACTAAAAAACTATAGACTTACAGAGAATTTTACAAGTTTTCCCACAAATGTCTTTCTGTCTTGTGATTCAATCTAGCATCCCATATTACATTTAGTAACTATATGTCCTTAGTCTCCTCCATCTGTGACATTTCCCCAATCTTTTCTTGTTTTTCATGACCTTGATATTTTGAAAAATAACAGCAAGTTATTTTGTAAATCTCCCTCTGTTTTCTTTTTTTTTAACATCTTTATTGGAGTTTAATTGCTTTACAATGGTATGTTAGTTTCTGCTGTATAACAAAGTGAATCAGTTATACATAAAGTCGTATGGTAATTCTATTTTTAGTTGTTTAAGGAAGCTCCATACTGTTCTCCACAGTGGCTGCATCAATTTACATTCCCAACAACAGTGCAAGAGGGTTCCCTTTTCTCCACACCCTCTCCAGCATTTCTTGTTTGTAGATTTTTTGATGATGGCCATTCTGACCAGTATGAGATGATATCTCATTGTAGTTTTGATTTGCATTTCTCTAATGATTAATGATGTTGAGCATTCTTTCATGTGTTTGTTGGCAATCTGTATAT
>NC_041234.1:80108270-80108632 GCF_002837175.3 Physeter macrocephalus | reverse complement strand
TGCCCATTTTTGGATTGGGATGTTTGTTTTTTTGATATTGAGCTGCATGAGCTGCTTGTAAATTTTGGAGATTAATCCTTTGTCAGTTGCTGCATTTGCAAATATTTTCTCCCATTCTGAGGGTTATCTTTTCATCTCGTTTATGGTTTCCTAAAGGATCTTGCTGTGATTTATGTCATAGAGTGTTCTGCCTATGTTTTCCTCTAAGAGTTTGGATACAAAATTAACGCACAGAAATCTCTTGCATTCCTATACACTAATGATGAAAAATCTGAAAGTGAAATTAAGAAAACACTCCCATTTACCACTGCAACAAAAAGAATAAAATACCTAGGAATAAACCTACCTAAGGAGACAAAAGA
>NC_041234.1:80107371-80108012 GCF_002837175.3 Physeter macrocephalus | reverse complement strand
AATGACTATACTACCCAAAGCAATCTACAGATTCAATGCAATCCCCATCAAACTACCACTGGCATTTTTCACAGAACTAGAACAAAAAATTTCATAATTTGTATGGAAACACAAAAGACCCAGAATAGCCCAAGCAATCTTGAGAAAGAAAAACAGAGCTGGAGGGATCAGGCTCCCTGATGTCAGACTATACTACAAAGCTACAGTAATCAAGACAGTATGGTAGTGGCACAAAAACAGAAATATAGATCAATGGAACAGGATAGAAAGCCCAGAGATAAACCCATGCACATATGGTCACCTTATCTTTGATAAAGGAGGCAAGAATATACAGTGGAGAAAAGACAGCCTCTTCAATAAGTGGTGCTGGGAAAACTGGACAGCTACATGTGAAAGAATGAAATTAGAACACTCCTTAACACCATACACAAAAATAAACTCAAAATGGATTACAGACCTCAATGTAAGGCCAGGCACTATCAAACTCTTAGAGGAAAACATAGGCCTTTTATCTTTTAAAATCACTGCAGCTCTGTTTACAATAGCCAGGACATGGAAGCAACCTAAGTGTCCATCAACAGATCAATGGATAAAGAAGATGTGGCACATATATACAATGGAATATTACTCAGCCAAAAAAA
>NC_041234.1:80095613-80107174 GCF_002837175.3 Physeter macrocephalus | reverse complement strand
TTTGTGACCACCTAGAGGGGTTGGATAGGGAGGGTGGGAGGGAGGGAGATGCAAGAGGGAAGATATATGGGAACATATGTATATGTAAAACTGATTCACTTTGTTGTGAAGCAGAAACTAACACACCATTGTAAAGCAATTATACTCCAATAAAGATGAAAAAAAACCCACAAAACACAGTGAAGCAATTCTGTTGTGGGTAATAAAGCACTAAAGATCAAGCTGTACCTTTTTACGGAATAAAATAGCTAAAAGCCAATACACACACACAAAACAAACAAACAAACAAACAAAAAAACACTGTTTGGATATACTAATGTGATTTTCTCCAGGACAAAATACTTTTAATGTACATCATGCCTCTAATTCCATGATGTTCCTCTGAGGTCCTGGGTGACCTTAGTCCTTTTCCACAGGGCCAAATGCCATGAATGACTATTTTCCCAGTAGGAAAATTCTGGCGCATTTTCCTGAAGGACTGATTTCATCTGAGTGTTCTGTCTGAAAATGGGAGCTCTTATGTCTGTAGCTCTCAGGGTGGTGAGTGTTGTACTCTTTCACACACAGCCTCATGCATGATGCACTCTGATTTCGACCTCTGTTCCTTCTCCCTTCAGATGATGTTATTCTATCAAGAAAAGGCAAGCCACTAGGATCAACAAGAGCCAGCTCACTCTCAAACCTGCCTTTCTTCTATGTTCCTCTGACCCTGACCTGCCAGTCCACTTTCTAGTTTGTTAGGTCCCCTTGGTGTGTGTAGAGGTCAACTCTCTTCCTCCTTTCCTGAGCTTGAACTTGTATTAATCTTCACTTTCTTTTAATTTGGAGGCTGTTCTGCTTTTTACCTCTACTGCTGCCTAGTATTTGAGACTCAGCAACCTACAGACAGAGAAATTCAATGGAAACAGGTTTTAAATGATGAACTGCTTTTTTTTAACATCTTTATTGGAGTATAATTTCTTTACAATGGTGTGTTAGTTTCTGCTATACAACAAAGTGAATCAGTTATACATATACATATGTTCCCATATCTCTTCCCTCTTGCGTCTCCCTCCCTCCCACCCTCCCTATCCCACCCCTCTAGGTGGTCACAAACCACCTAGCTGATCTCCCTGTGCCATGTGGCTGCTTCCCACTAGCTATCTATATGAACTACTTTTGAAGAACATTTACTTCACATCTTCTCAACAACTTAGGTAGGTGGGTGTGGCAAATATTATTAGTCACAGTTTTCGATGTGGAAATGAGGGCTTGGGAGGTCAAGTGAACAAAGGTCACACAGCAAGTCAGTGGTGGAATCTATTACGGCTTCCAAACTGGTTGAAGAACTTCTAATCCCAGGCATGTTTCCCTATGGGTAACATGAAATATGAGTCCAAAATCCTAGTGTAAAAAACTATTTTTTTTCCTCTCTGACAGCAACAAGGAGGCAGTATATTGTAGTGGTGAAGAGCTTTGATGCCAGAGCCAAACTCACAAGATGCTGAAATCATAAATCATAGCACTGCCACTTACTAGCTTTGTGACCTAGCAAGTGATTCCACCTCTCTGTGCATCATTTTTCTCTCCTAAACTGGAGGAAAAAATTGTACCACCTCACCACATTGTGGTGAGGGTTACATGAGTAATACCTACTTGCCTATACAAATGCCTGGCACACGGTAAGAGCTCAATAATGCTAGCTATTATTATTATTGCAGGGGTCTAAGGCCCTAATATTTCCACTATTGATTCAGTTCTGTCAAGGCAAATTCTATATTAAAGAGATCATTTCTGGTCCTTGGTTCAGGTCAGCTTAGCTCACCAGGGTTAACTATAGTTGTGGGTCTTTGTTCGCTGGTGAACACTCCACTGGTTGTTCTGTCCATATCAATAAATCTATATGAAAGGCTGGCAGCTTACAATGACGTCAGTTGTGCGCAGCATAGCGAAACACAGTAAAGGAGCAATGCTGGTGAACTAGCAATAACTCTCTAGTGAATGTTGAATTGGGGAAGGCCTCTGAAGTGATAGTCACTAGGGCAGCAGTTCATGGCACAGTTCTTATAAGCAATGATGGGCAGATGCCAGCCTGGCTACCAGCTGCAAAATCTCCCCCTGCCCATGCCCTGGTCACCAATACATTTACTTGGATGCTGTGTCTGAGATCTGAGACTCTGCGTACTCACAGGCAAGGTAATATCACTCCATTTTAGACACAGCACAAGTCAAATCCTGTTGCCCAAAACATAACAACTCCAGGCAAAACTTCCTATTACAGACTTATAGTCCAACAAGAATGTTGATCCTATCCCCCAACCCCAGTGTTATGAAGGTAGCCCACAGCGAACTGAAAGATGAGGACTCTCCAAATCAAATTCCAAAGCTTCACCCTGCTTCAAGTACTCTTACACAGTAGGAAAACATTCTATATTTATCTCAGGGGGAAAATATTTACAACATTTTACCACTATGGGAATTTGCCTCCTTGGTGCATTTATGCCAGGTGAACTTCGGAAGGGAATTGCAGCTGCAATACCCCGAGAGGTACATATGCAAGAAATTTACTAGGCAGGAAGAAAAAAAATCTCCATGACATTCTCTCCAAAGGGAAATTTCTGTAACCTTTTTCTGACAGGGAAGTAATAAGTACTCACACAGGAGCATATTGCTTATATTCCCCTGACAGGCAAGAATGTTTTTTTACCCTGGCAAAAATTATGGAGGATAAACTGCGGGTATATTTCTTGCATTAATCCAGATGCAAGATTTCATTGCTTGAGTGAAGCCAAAGGGAAAGAGTCAATAAAGTACTCAAAGACTATAATACAAAAGAAAAGTAGATATTGAGGTAAAGACAAAAGACAGGTCTTCAGGGCTCCTGGGTACTTAAGCTGGCTTCAGTCTCTAGAAAACGGAGGAACCTTTTGGGTACCTCTCTGCTTATCTCTAACCTGGGAAAATGTGCCTATTAAGAATAACATTGTCCGATAGATCATGGTTACTATCCATCAATGAGCAGTATTTTATTGGCATCCTCTTCTTGTAATGATATTCTATTCTTTTCTTTTTAAAAATAGATGGATGGGTGGATGGATAGATAGATAGATAGAAACAGCAGCAATAATACTAAAAATTAGCCTTGAGAACTAAAACGGAAATACTATCCAAGTTTATTGGCCAGGCTCAGAGAAGCTTATTGAGTTGCCAGTACTCCCTAACAATGGTAACCATCAGTTAAAAGGAATTCTAGCAAGAAAAGAAATGTCAGCAGAAATTTCTTGGTGACTGACAGACATTAGTGAGGAATGTACTTTTATCTCTGACTACATGTGATAGTGCCTGTAGTCTTAGATATTCACTGAAAGGATGCACTGGCTGTATCTGAACTGCTTATCTAGGCACCACAATGTCCCTTCCTGTGAGCTTTAGTGGTAGTCCAGCAGGTTGCAGGATGGCTTCAGCAAGCTTAAGACAGATATCAAGAAGATAACCAATGGGTAATATTAAATATTTAAATTATATATGAGTCTAATGATAACTGGGTTAGTGAGGCAGTGAGGGTAGGAGCTGCTTGATGGAGAGGAGCAGCAAATATGCCTTTATTCTCTCAGGGATGTGGCTTGGTCTATTATTCTGTTATTCTCTCCAGTGATACTTTCCAGGGATGTGTCTTGATCTGTTGACATCTCATTTTTCAAATCCTTGTTCTTGCTTTCCATTAAAAGCTTAAAACCTTCTCCTTCCTTCTCCATTCTCTATTCCTATCTGTCCCATTCCAAATTCCACTTCTTTCTTTAGCTGTCCACCATTTCTGGTTCTCTGGAGAATACACCCCCTCTGAGGCTCCTCGAGGTGAAAGGTACACCTTCCTCAAGTTGCCAGGGGTCTCACTTGGACCCAAAGATTCTGAAGAATCCTTTCCCCTGGACCAGGACACTGCACTGAAGCAAAGAGTGCTCCATTTGTTCAGCTTTTTCCATCCTGAATACCATTCTACTGATGTCCTATTTTTATAAGCTCACTTTTGTTGGTGGATAATGGGTTACTCTAGCTCTTGTAATTGCATTTTACCTGGAAATTCTTTGGAGATAATGTTGTAGCCCCCAGAGTTACTTCAATAATGAAAATATCAGACACTTTGTCAGACCAGGGAGAGATCGTTCTGGTCAGGGGAAAATCTTGGGATAGAACAGTGGCCTCCAGATCATACCTTCATCAGCTTCCAATGACAAGACTGGTCCAGATCACAAGCCCACTTCACATTAGCAGTCATCAGTGTTCTGCTGTATCCATCCCTGAAAAATATAGGGCAGTGTGAGACGGTGCCAAGCAACACAAACTCTGAAATACACAAAGCTAAATGACACCTGCCCCACTGAAAGAAGGTCAGTGTTTTCTACGAAAAAATGATTAATAAATATGTGACAAATTCTGTGAAAAAATATACATAAGTCACCCATTACCAGGAACAATTAAACAACGAACTAATTATAGGGATTCAAATTGCAAGACCCTCACAAGTTTCTGAGGATTCAAATTGCAACACCCTCACAAATTTCAAAGTCAATTGCTAATATCTTTCAGCTCACTCCTATGAAGTAGGAGCAGAAGCATCATTATGCCAAGCTGTTTTTTACTAAGTGCTTGAGGAGGCGCTTGAGTTTAATTGCAGCCAGCCAACCTACTTCCCAGGAGCCATTAGGCAGCTGTGGGGCAGGGGAAAGGCAGGATGTGGGCGCAAGATAAATTAACTCCTTCCCAAGGCGTGCTAATGTGCTTTCAGCGACCTTTGCCTCATCAAGAAGGCTTTAAAGGGGCCAAAGAAATTGAACTCCCCAATTGCAGTGAAATGTTTGTTTTCAGATCCTTTCTTGCTTGGCAAAAGGATTTAGGGGGTAAAGGAATGTCCATGTAAGAGCCCTGATAATTAAACATCACACAGAAATATATACAAAGCATATTGAAAATGTTGATATGATTCATGAGACAATTTACCTAGATGACCGCATATAGGTCTAGTGTACATGCATTAACTCTGGGTAATGTTGACCCTGATAAAAAACTCCTAAGAAGAACAATGATTATTACTGTCAGAAATTATCTGCCTTGGTTAGCCTGGTCCCCTCAATGTTAACATTACATTAGAAGCTCTAACAGATAAACCCTGAAATCTCAGTAGCTTAACACAATAGAAATCTTACTAAAGCAAAATCCAAAACGGATGTTCCTTATGGGTAAGGGGTAATCAGAGTTATTCAGACACGCACACTGGTGGCGTCTCTGCCAGCTTCACCACATTGATTCCAAGGTCATCCAAGGCATCAACATCTAGCCCATGGGTGGAAGAAGAGAAACAGTGGAAGAACTCAAGATCACGTGGGAGGATTTTATGGGCCAGGACTAAAAGTGACACACAACTTCAGTCCACATTCCATTGGCCACAACTCAGTTAAATGGCCATGCATCACTGTGTGAAGGCTGGAAAACATAGTCGATGTGTCTAGGAAGAAAAGAAAACAGAACTGGTGAAAAACTAGACAGTCTCTGCAACATATCCCATTCTCATCACCACCTCCGGCACCCCTTTTCTGAATCTCCTCCCACGACCTCTTCTCCAAATTCAGCCCACCCTTCCAGGCTCCAGTCAAACCTTTCCTGGTCACCCCCGCCTTTATATGTCTCCCCATTTTCACAGATATTTTTAGCCTACTGCTTCCCAAACTATGGTTTAGAGACCCCAGCAGCAGAATAACCTAGGAATCATGATAAAATGCAGATTCCTGGGCATCACCCATATGCGGAAGAATCAGTCTCTCTGAAGTTCAGGAATTTCTGTGCTTAACAGAGATCTCAGTTGATTCTGAAGCACACTAATGTATGAGATCGCTGATCTAGAAGTGTTGCCATCTCTGCTCTTGATTATATGAGATTCATAATGCTTCTCTAGATTTTTTTCCATCTCCAAGTAATCTCCAACAAAATCTTAGACTTTCTGTAGGCTGAGGTGATGTCTTTTTCTTCTATTATTTCCCCCACAGTGTCTAACGTTGCGTTGGGCACATAATAGAAGCTCAAAATGTATTACTAGGTTGATTGTGGATTCATCAAAGGAATGGGTAGCTGCCAAGTAAAATACACTAGACAAAGAGAATTTTTCAAACTGGAAAGATGAAGGCTGAGAACGGACATGATGAGAGCCCAGAAAACCATGAAAGGCCCAGTTAGAGGGAATAAGAACTCGGTCATTTCTTCCTGGTAATACTAGTATTTGTCTCCCCTCATCCAATAACAATAAAAAACAGCCAATCACATTCAAAAAAGGGTGAAAAGAAGCAAAAGGAAGGACTACTTTGCACCATTTTTAATGAGCTCAAAGAATTTGCTCCCCTCAAAAGAGAATATATATATATATATATATATATAATTTAAAACATATATAAATAATTTGCAAATTGTACATGCAATACAGGACACTAATAGAAACTAAAATGTTGGAGTACGTCCCTAACCCATGAGAGTTTTGATGTCATTGACAGAAGATACACCTGCCCTTCAATTATGCCCTTGTACCCTTTTGAAAATGGAATCTTTGCCTGGACTATGGAAAGACCAGGTGTCTTTGCAGGAGCAGAGTTGTGGCAAAATTGAGTAAATGTTGTGCAACCAACCATGTACTGAGTTACTAACTCATGCACTATGTGGCCCTGAGTTCATAAAATAAGCCACAGGGACTCTGTCCCTATCTCAGTGTTCCCTCATCTTCCCTCTATTCTTGCTCCTGTTCCCCTGCTCCAAATTCTGCCCTGCTCCTGAGCCTTCACTTTCACCCCTTGTTTCCGGTTCTACTCTCACTCTTTGTAAAAAAAAAAAAATGAGCCTTGGCTTTTATTTTCTTTTTTTGGCACTCAATAAGTATAAGACTCCCATTTGAGAATTTGGACATAAAACCTTGTAAGACCCAAATCAAGCCCTGAGGCCCAGGTCCTGGTACCCAGACTGGGCTCACCTTAGCCCCTGGGAAGGAGGAATCAATCAATTCCAGAACACTGGGCAGCTTCCAGAGATGATCCCTTCTACTCTTTCCCTATTCTAAAATCCTAGAATAAAGATGCTATGAGGTAATATGCCATTGTCCCCTGAACTCATCTGAACCGAAGAGGGGGGTGGAGAGGGAAAGAATGTTTAGCTCTTTAACATGGGAAAATCTCTTCTATCTCTCAGTTCCCTGGTCAGGGGCCTATATGATCGGGGATTTCATAAGTACCATCTGCACTAATAGTATCTTACATTTATGGAGTGTTTATTTTGTGCCAAGCATTGTGCTACTTTACATTTATTATCTAATTTCATCCACACAATGACCCATGAGGTAGGCAGCAACATCATTCTTTACCAAAGAGGAAACTGAGGCTCAGAGAAATTAGATAACTTGCCCAAAATCACACAGCTGGGAACTGGGTGATCTGAACTTGAACACAGACTTGTCTGATTCCAGAGCCCACACAGTGACCACACTTAACTGCTAAATGATACATCACTTGTATCTCTGGAGGGAGTTCACATTGAAAAATTCCAAGGAGGCCTTATCAATAGTTCTGTTTAGCCATGATATTGTCTGCCAGTGAATATAAGCTTCCTGAAGGCAGGGACCACATGCAATCTGTACATGAGAATTAATAAATCAGTATTACAAAGTTTCTGCTGGTGCAGATACTGGGAAGGGTGTTACTGCCTAAAGTAACTCGTTTCATATTCTGATTTAAGGGTGAAGTGGAGAGCAAAGTTTGTGTGGAGGGGAAGGTGAAAGGGAAAAAGATTCGAAAACTATATCCAGAACAGGCTTAATCTGAACAGTCAGAGAAGGTATCTTCTCTGAAAGATCTTTCGCATACACTGAAACCAGATATAGCACTATAGGATGGAATTTTTCATAGCTTTGTCTTTTAATATGTGGAGAGTGTGGGGGGGAAGCCAGAGGAGAGAATAGAACTGACATATCATGAAGGCTCTTAATTGGGAAGATATAAAACCTACATTACCAAAGATGGGGCAACAGCTTTAAAAATCCTCCTTAACAACTCCAATGAGTCAAGCTCTTAAAATTTCACCAGCTCAACAATAGGAGTATTACAGTATTTGCTCCTAAAAATGTGTCTCCAATTGCTTTAAGAAATTATTTTAGTCCTAAAGTGACTGGATAATAGCCATCACTGTATCTGTATATTATGAAATTTGTTCAGGATGAGAAATATTCTTAGCCCCCAGCGAGGATAGTTTAAAGGTCAGAGCCAGTTTCCGACGAGTGAAATAAAATGCCATTTAAATGAAATCAACTGACTGGTTAGAAATAAAGACATGAGTAAAGCTTATACATTTATTTTATTTCTATTAAGGTTCTCGGTATCCTAATACATTGATAAAGGAGCAAAGGAGAGATATTTGTTAATTTCCCATCATTGCTCAAGCAAAATAGAACAGATTCTTATATAAAACCTTCTGGATAAATTACCAGTTTACATTTTTCAAATGTCCTTGATCCTAACTTATCATGTAAAAATAAAGTTTCACTAGATATATTTATTCTATTATTTTCGTATCTCTTAGAGAATGTAAAATGTTAGAAGATGCTTGGCTTTAAAACAACTTAAACCACTGATCCCTTATTAGAAAAGATTAATAACATAATGAGTGAACATTTAAGCAACTGCTTTAGTGGCAAAAAATACTGGAATCATGATCACAGCAGTCCTCAGCAGAAGTCCTAATTGAATTCAAGGGGGAAATGCCCAAGAAAAGCTTCTCATTACTTTTTCAATCATCATCATCATCATCATTACCATCCTGTGTGTGTGCCTGTGTGTGTGTCACACAGAGAAAGAGAGAGAGAGAGTGCACAAGACAGCAAGATAGACATCAACCAGTTTTCCAACTATATATGTTTGTTTCAGAAAGCCACATTTGAAAAGAAAATACCAAAGGAGGGGTAAGCCACTAACCCCTTACTGCAAACTTATCAGATATGCTTTAGTCAATGAGACTGACTAGTTATCCTTCAAAGCCATTTTCTCTCCAACCTAAACACACAGCTAGAGTCTACTTCCCAGCCTCCGATGAAGTTAACTGTAGCCATGCCTAGTCCTGACTCATAAAAACCTCACACACATGATTCTCCATGCCCTTCCTTCTTCTGCCAACTTGACACAGAAGAGAATGGCAACCTTGCGATAGACATATCGAAGATGATTGAGCCACAAGATGAAAGTAGCATGAGTCCCTAGAGGGGGAACCTCCAGCCAATCAGGAGCACCCATTTTGGATTCTTTTGCAAGAAAAATCAACTATTGTGTCAGCTCACAGAGAGTTGGCAGTTTAACTGTTATTGCAGCTCCATTACGCTAACTAATACTCCAGCAGAGCCTTTAGGGAATGAAACAGAGGACAGATAAAGCTTTGAAGACAGAGGAAAGAACTGGCATTGTCTGGGTCCTACAGTACTGGGCAGCCATAGGGCATTTCGGGGAGTCTGGAATGGTACGAGGTGAAGTTGCAGCAAAGACAAACCTCTCCCCTTTCCCATTTTGCCTGGGGACAGCCCTTGTTAAAGTAATAAACCTGATGCCACAAGATGAATCACCTCAGCGTGGTACTATTTATACCTCTGATCCCTACTCATGTTCCTGTTCAAAGAGCACAGATTTATCATTTTAATTATCTAAAACTTGTAGAGATTTAAACATCTGTTTTAGGTGTTCAATAAGTATTAGAAAAGCAATCCATTTTTCTTTAAGCTCAGTCATAATTTACAGTTTTCTGCGGCTTGCACAACTCATTGCAGCCAATGCCCAAGGGGAAATTGAGAGAGAAACAGGGAGCACTTTAATTAGCCCACAATTAATTCCATTTAGGCTGCCTCCATGAAATGTAACCACCTTAAAGAACAGTAAATCATTCAATTACTGATTTTGATGTTATTCAGCCCCAAAGCCAAAAGCAATAGTATTGATATTGAGTGTTCTCAGCATTGAATTTAGTGGCAATCCAATGGCTGTCTGAGGAATACTTAGGAGGCATTTTAGTGATTCAGAAGCTGTTGCCCAGCCCATAAGATGAAGGCTTGATTTAACAGTCTTCATAATTTGATTCAGGAGACTTGGCGTGTCACCTCCTCCAAGAATAATAGTTTAAAAAGGATGGGGGCATGATCCCAACAGGAAAACACAAAAGATTTAAAGAGACCCATTTCTAAAACCAAACAGCAGTCTCTTGGATTGCCCTTAATTAGTATACCATCTTTGTCTTTATAAAGAAAAACCACATTCAAATGGAAAGAAGATATAACCAGGATTAGGTAAACTGGCATCAGCTTTGGCTGAACCGAAGAAAGACATAATCCTCCATTCAAAACACAAATCGATCATTTGTGTTCTGAATGCTCAAAATTTTCCAATTACTTCACACTACTTTTAGAATGAAATTCAAAATCCTTACCATGGCCTATAAAACCAAATCATCTGACTCCCATCTGCTCCCACAGCCTCATCTATATATTCCATTCACACTGGCCTCCTCTGAATTCTTTTTTTTCATTTCTTATTAATTTATTTCTGGAATACTTTTTATTCTTAATTTTTGAATTTTTTAAATTTACTTTTTTATACAGCAGATTCTTATTAGTCATCAATTTCATACACATCAGTGTATACATGTCAATCCCAATCACCCAATTCATCACACCCCCACCCCCCCGCCGCTTTCCACCTTGGTGTCCATAAGTTTGTTCTCTACACCTGTGCCGCAATTTCTGCCCTGCAAACTGGTTCATCTGTACCATTTTTATAGGTTCCACATATATGCGTTAACACACGATAATTGTTTTTCTCTTTCTGACTTACTTCACTCTGTATGACAGTCTCTACATCCATCCACATCTCAACAAATGACCTGATATTGTTCCTTTTTATGGCTCAGTAATATTCCATTGTATATATGTACCACAACTTCTTTATCCATTCATCTGTCGATGGGCATTTAGGTTGCTTCCACGACCTGGCTATTGTAAACAGTGCTGAAATGAACATTGGGGTGCATGTGTCTTTTTGAATTATGGTTTTCTCTGGGTGTATGCCCAGTAGTGGGATTGCTGGGTCATATGGTAATTCTATTTTTAATCCTCATTGTAGTTTTGATTTGCATTTCTCTAATAATTAGTGATGTTGAGCAGCTTTTCATGTATTTCTTGGCCACCTGTATGTCTTCTTTGGAGAAATGTCTATTCAGGTCTTCTGCCCATTTTGGACTGGGTTGTTTGCTTTTTTAATATTGAGCTGCATTTCTAATTTTATTGATTTGAGTCCTCTCCCTCTTTTTCTTAATGAGTCTGGCTAATGGTTTATCAATTTTGTTTATCTTCTCAAAGAACCAGCTTTTAGTTTTATTGATCTTTGCTATTGTTTTCTTTGTTTCTATTTCATTTATTTCTGCTCTGATCTTTCTGATTTCTTTCCTTCTGCTAACTTTGGGTTTTGTTTGTTCTTCTTTCTCTAGTTCCTTTAGGTGTAAGGTTAGATTGTTTACTTGAG
>NC_041234.1:80037367-80095031 GCF_002837175.3 Physeter macrocephalus | reverse complement strand
TTTTATCTGATATGAGTATTGCCACTCCAGCTTTCTTTTGATTTACATTTGCATGGAATATCTTTTTCCATCCCCTCACTTTCAGTCTGAATGTGTCCCTAGGTCTGAAGTGGGTCTCTTGTAGACAGCATATATATGGGTCTTGTTTTTGTATCCATTCAGCAAGCCTGTGTCTTTTGGTTGGAGCCTTGAATCCATTCACGTTTAAGGTAATTATCGATATGTATGTTCCTAATTCTCTGAATTCTTCATTAAGTGTCATGCTTCTTCCCACCTCTGGGCTTTTGAATAGGCTCTCTGCCTGGAAGGCCCTTCACTCTTACCCTTCTTCATCCAAATAACCCCTACTCATCCTTCAGGTTTCTGTTCAAAATGTCCCTTCCCCAGCCAGACCTTCCATGTGCCCTCAGATCAGACTAAGGCCACCCGTTATATGTTCTCATAGCACTCGCTCTATTTCTTGCATTCCCAAACTTCTATAATATGATCATCTTTTTTTTTAATAAAAAATAAAATTTAGAAACTATCACTACCAACACAGGATACATTACTATATCATATCAGCCCGCTATCAGATAGAACTGTTTGGTTTTCCTGGGGGAGGGGGGAATAAAGGACAAACGCACTTTTAGAGAGTCAACGTGGAGGGAGAATCACCAGGGAGAGATGGGGAAAGCATGAGGAATGAAGGCCTTGAATAGGCATCTGGAAAAAAGGGGTAGAGAAGGAGAGGAGAAAGAGACTGAAGATCACCTCATAATTTTGCTGTTTATCTATTCTGTTCCTCAACTCAATGTGAAAAACAGGATCACAGATGAGATGGAGATGAAGGAGGATCAGGTGGGGATCAGACATATCTTGCATTTGCTCCACATTTAACCAAGAGTCTCATGGTTATAGGATGTGCTCATCTCAAAAAGGGCCATTGAGCATTCTGAGCAGAGCATCTGGGAATTTACCTGCTTTCTGAAAGTTCTGCTTCTCAAATTTTTCTACAGTTCTTTCAGAGTTACAATTTACTTTTAATGATCAATTTCACTACTTGATAATAAAATACACAGTTTTCCACTTTAAAAATCTAGAAGATGGGCACCTCTGATATTTATAGCTTTCTTAAGTATACAAATTTTACCTGATCAGATATCTATTAGACAATGTTATGGAAAAAGCAGATGAACCACAACATGGTCTTTTATTTTCCTTTCCAGACTGAACAGTTCCTGCAGAAGTCTTGCTATATATACTTATATTTCATATGAGTACATCTCTTTGTAGTGATTTTTTAAAACAGGACCAGCGGCCAACCTAATTCTAATAGGCTTTTAAAAAATCTTTATTATTTTCAATGATGATTAAATTAAAGCACTTATAAATTTTTTTAACATTTTTATTGGAGTGTAATTGCTTTACAATGGTGTGTTAGTTTCTGCTTTATAACAAAGTGAATCAGCTATACATATACATATATCCCCATATCTCCTCCCTCTTGCATCTCCCTCCCACCCTCCCTACCCTACCCCTCATAAAATTTTAAAACTATAGAATAAAGTAATAATAAGATCTGATATTGACTAATCAATCACTAAGGTACTATGCTGACTATTATACATCTGTAGAACTACTATAATCATTACCGTTTTTACAGAATGGGAAATTGAAGCTTAGAGAAACCATGTACCCTTCCTGAGGTCACATGGCTAGTAAGTGATAGAGCCAGAACTTGGACCCAAGCAGTCTGTGTTAAGCTGGCTCAACCCTTGCTCCACACTGCTAAGTAATAAAGTATATGGTGAAAGTCTCTGAGCCTGGGGTATGGGTTAGGCTGCCTGAAGGGTCAGTCAAAAACGTTTCTTGTGAACATTATTGATAATTAAAAGTAAGCAGTGTTTTTGTAGTTTGACATGGCTCTCTTGAGGCCATCTGTTTCAAAATGACTGTGTAAAATTGTCCTGCTTCTGAATTCAACACAGAAGCCCTTAGAGAGAAGCGTCTTGAGAATAGATCAAAAACCTAAAACCTAACAGCCAGACAGTGCCCTTGCTCCCTGCTAGACCTGGAGTGGCTCTTCCCTTGCTTTCCCAGGTAAGACTGCATCATACTGACCAAATATCCAGAACTAATTAAGCCAGGAAAGCCCAAAGGAGGACAGGATTAAAGGAGATTAGATCTAGCTACAATCCAAGTCTTCCTACTTGTTCAATGTGAACAAGACTAAATAGAGCAGACCTGTTGCTTGAATGGCACATAAGTTGGCTCACTCCTGTTTGTTTTCCCTCCCTCCCTTCCTCTCTTCCTCCCTCTGATCCATCACACCCTGGAAAGGAATAATGATGGCCTTTCCAAAGATAAGATGATTTCATTTCCCACCACCAGGAAGCCAGGAAACACTCTCAGGCATTTAACTCTTCAACAACTTATTTGAAGCAATCGCACTGAAGGCAGCAGCAGACTGGGCCCCTTAAGGCTCTGATTTGTGTGAAACACACACAGCAGGCCAAGTTATGCTCCCAGCCATTCACAGAGCTCTCTCTACAGCTCTCTGACATCGCCAGGCTGGCAGAGGAGAGCTGCAGGACCTCCAGGCCTTGTAGAAGAAATTATTTTCACAAACTTTTTCCATCTAACCCTGCTCTAACTAGAGTTCCAAAGAGAACTGTTGGACAGCATCTAAGAAGATACTTTCTTAACTGGGTGAGAGTCTATCATCTGAACTAGAATTTTTCTTAAAAAAAATCAATGATTATCTTAATTAGTCTTGTTTAGTAAATATACACACACAAACACACACACAGACACTGATCAATATATGAAAATAACCAGGGGAGAGAAGAATGAGGAAGAGAACCCTCAGGTATATGGGAACTGAAATAAATAGTGGAATGTGGATATCACTTCCCCTGCAGCATTCTGAAGTGGTAGCTGATTATCTTCTCACACCCCAAGTATCCCAGGGCCAGAAATCATCCTCACTCCCCATTGCTATTTCTAGTGCTCTTTACTCTTGTAAATCTCTCTTTGGCTTATGTCATCTGACTATACCAACCTCTCTCTCTCCTTCTTTCTGTAGCCATCAACAATTCTTTTACTTATCAGACCTCGGTATCATCCTCCCCAACCCAAGCCCTGTCATCTTTCCTAGTGACGTCAACATTCATATAGAGGGCTTGTCCAAACCCCTGGCTTCTAATAGTTCCTTGACTTCTGAATTTCCATTGGCCTGCCCCTGCACCCCAGCTTAACCACCCATCCCTAAGATTCTTGAATCTGCTTCACCTTCCATATCACTAACTCCAGCATCCTGCTCTCTGTTCATAACCTCTTCTCTTTCTGCTTTGCATATTCAAGTACTTCCATTACAACCATTTTTGACTTAAGATCTCCAGTTCATTGACTTCTTCACTTTACTCCCAATCTATCAGCTAGCTTTTCTTTATCTAGCTTTTTATCCAGTTTCAATCCCTCAGTCCATCTTTTCCATAATTCTTGTTAACATCATAAACTCCCTTGCCTCTCTCTTGTTTCATTGCACCCATCTGGCAAAACCTTAACCCAGGATGAACACTATTGTCCACTTTCACCAGGTCTGTATCAGAGTGATCAGTAAGTGCTAGACAAAGTCACACATGAGGAAGACTAGGACAACGATGTGTTCAAGACCGCCAGCCTCATACATGTTCTCAACACCACCTGCAATCCTAATATGTGTCTTTGGCCAATTCCATTTTCCTACTCTCTACAGACTACATCGAATTTTCTTCATCATCCTCAAACCTCCATCTCTTGACTCCATCCTCCTCCCTCTGTCTCAGCAAATTACAGAGAAAATTAAACCATTAGACATAACTGCTCTACTCTTCTTGATTATAAACACAAACGCTGGCCTACACCTGTGTGTGTCCTTTCACCATTAAGAGCCAGCTCTACCACTTGCTAGCTGTGTGAATTTTATCAAATCTCATGTCCTTTCTGTGCTTTTTGTTTTCTATAAAATTGGACAATAGTAATAATTACTAATTAATAAGTTTGTAAAATTTAATGAGTTAATATGTGTAAAGTGTTTGCAATAGTGTGTGGCACATGCTAAGCCCTATTTAACTATTTACTATTTTGAATGTTATTATAACTATCCTCCCTTCTATAATAAAGGAGCTAGCATTCCTCCTAGCTAAGGTAAATTCTTCCACCTGTGCCTAATATCCCATCTCTTCCATTTATACCAGGAACCTCTCATCATTCAACAAACGTTTGTTAAGTGCCCACTATGTGCCAAACACTTTTCCCAGACTTTGGGTAGACAGGCAGGTATGAACTTGTAGTAGTCAAAGTATAGCAAGAAGCCCATCAGGGCGAGAGCGGAATGAGAGTCATATGGGATGGGAGAGGTAGCTGGACCATAACATAGAAAGACTTGTATGAATAATGTTTGCTGAAATCTCATTGGCTGTCATTTTGTTTCAAGATTGTGGACAAAGCCATAAACTGAACTTTACATAAGACCTGATAGCAGATATTAGTGAACCATCCAAATGAGTCGACTTCTTCAGAAGGTGCTATGGAATGTTAGGATCCACCTTAAAATCGAGTTGGTTAATAGAGCTCATTCAATGATTAAAAAAGGCTAACTCAAGAACCTACCTGTGGCCTTCTCAAACCCATCTACTGCCACCCATCCCTATTAGTTGTGACTTACACGGGCCTCTCAATGATCTATTCTTCATCTCCATAGTGTATACCATCTCTTTGCTTTGAAATTTTCCTGTTTGCCTCACATAGTGTGGCTTGCGTTTTATGGAGTAATGGATGAGAGCACTGGCTCTGCCATTTATTAAATAGACAACTTCTGTGTGTCTCTGTTTCCTCATCTATAAGGTCACGATAACAATAGCAGCTATGTCATAGCACTGCTGTGAGGCTTCAATGTTATAGTACATGTAAATTGCTTAGAACAGTGTCTGGCCAGTAGTAAATGGTTAAAGGGTGAGCTCTGTAGACAAGCTGGCCTAAGTATTATTCCCAGCTCTATATCTTACTAGCTGTGTGCCCTCAGGCAAGTTAATTTACCTCTCTAAGCCTCTATTACTTCATTTGTAAAATGGGGATAATATAAGTACCTGCCTTACAAGTTGTTGTGAGGATAAAATGAAATATAATGCAGGGAAAGTGCTTAACACACAGTAGTTACTCTTGTTATTATGATTAAAGTCTCAAACTTTGCATTTAAAAAGCCAGATTTCCTGTGCCCCCTCTCCACGTAAAACTGTATTGCTTGCTGCCATATATTTCCTTCCTCACCCCTTGGCCACTTTCCCAAATCCTAATTATCTTTCCACTCAATATAGGATCCCTCCAAGGCTAATGTTCCTACCCTCAATCTGGCAGCCTACCTAAATGTTATATGCACCTTCTGTCACACGAAACCAGGACCTCAGACAGGAGTAAACACATTTCAACTGTCACTTGTTCCATCTTTATCCCATTTATTTTCACAGGTGATTATCACATTTTGGGATTCATCCTCAGATCAGAATAGTTCCCTGGCAGCAAGACAGAGCAGGCCTGAGAAGGGGCTGGAAGCTGACCATGGCAGACACATTACACAGAAGATGACAAAGGAGATACAGTCAAGCACACAATGCCTGGAGCCCAAAGCAAAACCATATGAATCACCCAGAGGACCAGTGCTTGGGGTATGATGGATAGGGGATGCTAGGTAGCAAGGGTTCTATCAGGGAGAAGGAAACTAGGGAGAGTGAGGCGGCAACAGTCTGGGATGAAGGAATAGAAAAGGATTTCATCTCTTCCTCAGTGTGACTTGAGGCAAATCCATTATGATTTCAGAGATTTTTATTTTCCTTTTGTAAAGGAGTTAAATATCCTCTCTATAACATATGTCCCCCTATGCCATGTAACTAGAAACTTCCACGACCAAAGATTCATTTCTTTAGGTTGAATGAGTATTTCTAAAATCACCCTTAGAAATGCTTGCATTCCTGGGAAAGTTATATATGATCCCATTAGTATGAACCATAGGGGAGTGTCAACTTGGGGAGTCCTAAAGGAAAGGGACCCAGGGCTGAGAAGTTTTAGTTGGGAGAATTGGTTTCAGGAAAGGTCAGAGCAAGAAGGCATGCTCAAGTTGTAGTACTTCTATGAGGCCAAGAGCATGCAAGGTAAACATAAAGGAAGAGTATGAGCCAGGAGTGAATGGACCATTGGATATGAAGCACCAAAGGCCTGATGGCTCCATAATTTCCCCGTTCAGTGGATATTTATTACTTATTCTCTTACTTGACCTCACCATGGGAATGACTTTGGTTGACCTCTTCTCTCACTCACAAAACTCTCTCTACCCTAGAGAGTCATCTTTGACCTCTCCTTCTCCTTTATATTCTGTATCAAAATAAATATGATGTCCTACTGAGTATGTCTCAGAAGTATTTTTTCAAATCTCTCCCCTCCATTCCATCCCTTCTTTCACTGCCTTAATGTCATCCCTCATCACTTAGCACCAGAACGCTACCATAATCCCTTCTTAACTGCTACTTCTGCAAAGCTCCTATCCCATTTCTATACCATACCAGAGAGTGTCTGAAGTCTTAAATCTAACCGTGTCTCTCCACTGCTGAAAATCCTTCTGGTGCCCAAATGTCTTGGCCTTTGCCAATCAGTAAATACAAATGAGGCAACATTAATACTCTTACCAAAATCACAATAGCTCTCAGATCCTACCTGTTTGAATGCAGGAAGTTCAACCTTTTGCAGAATATTTCTAGAAACTCTCAGGGGTGTTAACAGGTGTCCATAAATCCCTCCCAGCCATCTCTTACGGATGCAGATGTCTGATCCATGATTCTGCAACCTGAGATCTATAAAGTGCCTAGGAGGAAGCACTTCAATCTGTAAGTTTGCTCCGGCTGATGTCACTACTGCCTAGCAATTACTTCGTGAGCTAAATGGCACATTATTTGAATATACACTATTTGAATGTGGCTACTACCACAGCCTCTGACAAGCTAATTTCCAAAGCACATAGGTCATTAAGAAGAGATGTCAAAAATAGAGGACCACTGCTGTCCATTCTATGGTCTTCAGCCTATGATAGGGCAAGTGACTACCCAGCCTTCCAAGCAGATACAACTACCCTCTGGGGGACTCCCACTGCAAACACTTGTCCAGAGGCTCATCAGCCAGGCCTTCCTTCTGTGCTGTGAGGCCAAACATGAATGAGAAAAAACCCCTAGCCCAATTCACCTCCTCCCACCCCACAGAGATGCTCATTTCAGGAATAACTCTTTCCACTCTGATCATCTTCTAGGGTGCTCATATTGTCCTGGGAACTGGGAAAAGTGACAGATGAATAGGAATGCGCTTGCTGAGAATTCCCTCAGGATATCTATATACCACATGCAGCTAGCCTAAGGTGGAAATAAATTTAAGAGCTAACACTTACATGGCACATACTATTTGCCAGACACTGCTTTAAGCACTTTAGTACCATGTAAGATAGATAAATATCATCCCCATTTTACAGATGAGAAAACAGAGAAACAGGGGGAAAGCAACTTGTCCAAGGTTATACAGCTAACAAGTTGTAGAGCCAGAATTAAAACCCAGAGATTCTGGTTTCAGACTCTATGTACTAAACCACTCATTTTACTGGAGCTCTCCAGATGTAGCTCTGAGGAGCAGTGATGATTTAGCCTCAGCCAGGTATGTGTCCTCCTTCCCTTCCACCCCCCCACCAACCACTGCCACCCCACCTCACTTACAGCCTTTTCAAACCTTCTGGTTACACCTATGTATCCATAGCCTTTAAGAAGCCTGTCCCTAACATGTGTGGGGAACTGTGACAAATGTACAAATGGAGGTATATATACCACGTGTCCAAATAAGTTGAACAAACTTTTAAATAAACTATGTTCTATCTTCTTACCTTGATAACTATACCTTCATAACAACCTGGAAGTCTAGGTTTGCAGAATTCTTGGGCTCCTCAGAGTTCTTCATAAAAATTTGGCAGCACAGGGAAAGTCAGCCCACCGCCCTTCTCTACCCACTCCTGGCTCCACAGTACACCATCCTGTCTGGCATGTATTATATGAGTGGAAACTCTAGTCTGAGTGTGAAAGATCCACCCACACAACCCACAAAGTCACCCTGGGGCCTAGATGTATGCACACTAATGGTATGGTCTGCCTCTGGGAGAACAGACCCTAGAAAGAGGCTTATGAAAGCTCTGGAAATAGGTTCCAAGCCATTTGATATGAGAGACTGAGAAAGACAGGTTACAACAGTACCTGGTACATAGTAAGCACAATAGAAATCTTAGCTATGATTAATCCTCTCATAAAAATACATGCAGGATGTGTGCAAATGAGGCAGAGTCCCACCCCTAAAAAAGGGCATAGAGGCTACTGACTGCCCATGCACAGAATCCAACATATTTTGGTGAGAATAAGTTTCTGAGCTGTGGAAACACAATCTTCCAGTCCAAACCTCCTCAGTTGCCATGTGTGAATTCAAACAAATTTTTTTAAAGTAGCAGAGCATCACATTGTAAGCAAATTCTTAATTTGTTGGTAAAGAAAATTAAGCAAAGAAAATTAAGTAAAAACATATCCTCAAGCTCATTCTTATGAACACAACCATTCTTCAAACCAAATTCAGAGGTTATTAGGTTTTTTTTCCTATTATATAAAGTACAACGAGTTGGAAAAAAGACATGCAATGTGTGAAAATCAAATAAGTGAAGTACAGGGCTGCCTAAACGGTGTGGAGAGAAAACTGAAAGTTGCCCTACTCAAAGTTAATTTCCCCCAGGTACCAGAAATGTCACCGACTGAAACTCATTTCTCTGGGTTAAGGCATCTTTTCCAGGAGCCACACATTGGACTGTAATTATGGGCTGGAAGGTCACTTATTAGCCCATTATTAGCTTAAATTAGTAGTGTGAAATTTATCACCAGATGACCAAGAGCTGAGAGCAAGGTCCTAGGGCCTAGATTCCCCAAGGTCTTCACTGGACCTTCACTGAAAAGAACAGAGGTGAGGGAGCTAGTTCACCCCAGTGCTTGGGGGACAGAGCCAAAAAAGCAGAGAACACCCTGAAGGTCTTTGCTTCCAGGTTTGTACCTTTCCAACTCAACAATGAAAAAACACAAACAACCCAATTAAAAATAAGCAAATAACTTGAATAGACATTTCTCTAAAGAAGATATACAGATGGCCAATAATCACAGGAAAAAGTGCTCAATATCAACAAATCATTAGGGAATTGGAAATCAAAACCACAATGAACTATTACTTCATACCCACTTAGATGACTAACAAAAAACAAAACAAAACAAAACAGAAGATAGCAAGTGTTGGAAAGAATGTGGAGAAACTGAAGCCCTTGTGCACTATTGGTGGGACTGTAAAATGCAGCTGCTACTGTGGAAACCAGTATGGTGGTTCCTCACAATATTAAATAGAATTACTATACAATCCAGCAATTCTACTTCTGGGTATATACCTAAGAGAATTAAAAACAGGGACTCAAACAGATAATATGTACACGCATGTTCATACCAAAATTATTCACAGTAGTCAAAGGGTGGAAACAATCCAAATGCCCATCAATAGGTGAATGAATTAAACAATGAGGTCTATTCACACAAAATAATATTATTCAGTCTTTAAAAGGGGGGAAATTCTGATACATGCTACCACATGAATGAACTTTGAAGATATTGTAAGTGAAATAAGCCAGTCACAAGAGGACAAATATTGTATGATTCCACTAATATGAGATACCTAGAATAGGCAAATTCTAGGTGTCTAGACAGAAAGTAGAACAGTGGTTTCCAAGGGCTGGGAAACAAGGAGGAATAAGGAGTTATTATATAATGGGTATAGAATTTCAGTTAGGGAAGATGAAAAAATTCTGTAGATGGATGGCGGTGAGGGTTGCACAACAATGAGTGTGTACCTAATGCCACTGAACTGTACAATTAAAAATGGTTAAATGGGGACTTCCCTGGTGGCACAGTGGTTAAGAATCCGCCTGCCAATGCAGGGGACACGGGTTCGAGCCCTGGTCCGGGAAGATCCCACATGCCACGGAGCAACTAAGCCCGTGCGCCACAACTACTGAGCCTGCATTCTAGAGCCCGTGAGCCACAACTACTGAGCCCACGCACTGCAACTACTGAAACCTGTGTGCCTAGAGCCCAAGCTCCGCAACAAGAGAAGCCACCTCAGTGAGAAGCCTACACACCGCCACAAAGAGTAGCCCCCATTCGCCACAACTAGAGAAAGTCTGCGTGCAGCAAAGAAAACCCAACGCAGCCCAAAAAAATAATTAATTAATTAATTTAAAAATGGTTAAATGGTAAATTTTATGTTACATATATTTTACTATAATAAAAAAGTATTACTACCTGCCTGCCATAACACTTCTAACCCTCATGAGAATACTATGTGACTGGTATTTATAAAATTTTTTACAAAGAGTTGTATCTTAAAATGTTTTGCATTCCAGACCATAGTATATCCATGTTTGTTTCAATGCTTCTAAAAGGGTTCCAAAATCTTGGCCCAACCTTGTTCTTGGAAGATGTTTGCCCGGAGGCTGCAAAAACAGAACACATTGTCCTCTGCCAGCAATTTGAGAAGTGAAGTCATAGAGCAAAGTTTCTTAACCGTGGGATTATTGACATTTGGAGCCAGATAATCCTATGCTGTTGGAGGGCTGCCCCATGCACTGTACGATGTTTAGCAGTATCTCTGGGCTATAGCCATCAGTTGTCAGTAGTAATAGATACAGTTAGACTGAGGCCTGGGAAAGGTGGTCCTAGACAAGCAGAGGGTAACTTGAACATATCAGATGACAGTGAGGATGAGGAAACAAACTTTGCCTACTTAAAAATGTGGCTGAGGGTGGGGCTAGGTGGGTGTAGGGAGAAGGTCTGTTACTGAAAATGTTTTAAATGATTCTTAACTCATTAACCCCACTTATTCTCCAGTTAGGCAGAAGAGCTGTTTCTCTCTTAATTTTTTTCTGTGACCTAATTGATTTCTTTGAGATCTCCTCTGTTCTTTCATTGGGCTCTTCAAGCCACACAATAAAGTCAAAGTACCTCATATCAGTGACTGTACAACTCTTTGGGGAGGGGAAAACTTTCCATTTTTGCTGAGTTCATAAACTATCCAATAATGGGCCTTAGACCTTGGGATTTTTAAGATTATAGTTTCCATTTATTTTGTGCCTACTATGTGCTAGGCACCATACATATGACTTAATTCATACCTTTGCTTTAATCCTCACAACAGCTCTCATAACAATGCCTGTAAGAAATATATTTTAATACTCATTTTCTACATGAAACTGAAGTTCAGGAAGGTTGAGTGCCTTAAGCAAGGCTGCATGGCTAAGAAGTGGCAGATTCAAACACAGGTCTGTCTGACCCAGGAGTTTGCTCTATACACAGTGCGTCCCACAGTGGATCTATGCTCCCTGCTTCAAAGCAGATTCCACCTGGAGAACAGGGAAGAGCTGAACTGGAGGTCCCTTCTAGTCCAGGGACTTGGGTGGGGGAGGGGTGGAGTGGGGCAGAGGGCTTAGAATCCAGGTCAGGAGAGCACACCAGACCACTTATGCTGAATTTCCATGTATAAGTGCCTCCTCTATGAATTGGCTCAATCACTGAGTTTGGCTATCTAGAGTTGAGATAGTATGGAATACTGGTATTGTCTGAACATGTAAGGTGCCTTGCTAGTCACCATACAACCTTCAAGACTAACGGTTCTCAAAGTCTTGTCCTAGACCAGTAAGATGACCTATCATCTGGTTTGCCCAGAATTGTCCCAGTTTTAAGCATTAAAAGTCCAAAGTTCTGTAAAACTCTTCAATCTCAGGCAAGCTAGGATGGTTAGTCACCCTTTAACCCACAGCACCAGCATCACCTGGGAAGTTGTTAGAAATGCACCACCCCAGACCTAGTAGAAACTCTGAGGGTGGCACTTGGCAATCTGTTTTAACAAGCCCTCCAGGCAATTCTGATGCATGCTACAGTGTAAGAAACACTGTCCAAAATAAACCTTTTAGATGACTGGGAAATGTGCCCATTTGTCTTCCTGCCTTTTTCTCTGAACATCCAAATAAAACATGCTATTGAGAGAAAGCCTGTTGCTTAAGTTTTGTTTTGTTTTCTACCTCCAAAGTTGTATGAAATTACTGTTAGAGTTTTGTGTGAAACGAATAAAAATCCATTAGGTAAATACTTATTTGAACACCTACTATGCATCACTGTGTATTCCACCACTGTTCTTAGTTTTCTTCCTTCTTAATTTTGGCAGTTGCATTGTCCATAGTATTGGACACTATATCATATGATATCACTTATATGTGAAATCTAAAAAACTTATTTACAAAACAGAAACAGACTCACAGACATAGAAAACAAACTTATGGTTACCAAAGGGGAAAGGGAGTGGAGGGAGGGATAAATTAGGAGTTTGGGATGAACAGATACACACTACTATATATAAAATAAACAACAAGGACCTACTATATAGCACAGGGAACTATATTTAATATTTTATAATAAACTATAATGAAAAAGAATCTGAAAAAGAATATATATATTAAAAAAACTGAGTCACTTTGTTGTACACCTGAAACTAACACAACACTGTAAATCAACTATACTTCAAAATAATAATATTGATAATATCATTATAAATAAGAAAAAATATAGCATTTTGGGCAGGATTTTGAAGGTTTTTTGGTTAGCTAGATAGAGTTTTTCTGTGTTGCCTCTACAAACTTAGTGTACTCCTCTACAGGGTTAAGAGGTTAGAATGGAAAGGAAAGAGTGTGTTTGTGCACATGCACACACAAATGAAAATTTTGGTAAAATAAGATCACTGCACCTTGCAGTTCTCAGCTTTAACCTGAGCAGATGGAAATTGTGCCATGGATATCATAAGAAGATGCACTGACACAAATCAACAGGAACCATGAGTTCGGGGGTATTAGAATTGAAGGCCTAACAGAGCAAAGGGACTCAAGAACAGATGAAGTAAAGGATGACCACTAATGAAATAACATAGCAAAAAGAGCAAAGAGTGACCTGGAGAAAGGAGGATTTCAGATCATGCCAGGTGCTGTGCAGAGCACTGGGGATCCCGCCTGGCATTTGGAGGGGAGCAGTCCTATCTGTGAGGCCCCTGCCTGGGGTACGGGATGCTATAAATATCTTTCAGTCCCTTCCAAAAGGGTCATACCAAACCCAGGGTCAGGAAAGCTCCCAGGTATCGTGGCTCTACATGTGATTGTATGAAGCACAACTATTCTATGATTTTTTTAAAAAAATTGTGTGCTGCAAACTGTAACTGAATTGTAACCAATCAATAGAAGTGATGCGTGCTTAGAGATCTCTGGGTAAAAAGTTCTATGTACCTGTTCCAATAGCTTTGCTGTTACCAAGCATGGCTAACAAAAGAGTAAAATAGCAAGCACACACTTTTTACTTCTATTTAATGAAAGTGAATGAAGAATAGAAATGGTTCAAAGTGCAAAGTACTTGGTTCTGTTCAATATTTCAATTATCTCTATTAAATTATGTTGTAAGCTGGACTGATTAGCACTACATTAGCTCATTAACTTTGACAGTCTGACCACCTTGTGCTAAGGATGGCATCTAAGTGCCCTCATTTATATGCATTAGATTCACTCATGTAGGCCTCCCTGGGAGAAAAGTAAAACTCATAATAATAAAAAAAATCACCACTAGTAAGACAATACAATAATAATTCTGAGGAACAATATCACAATTTTGCCTTCAAATTCTGTCAGCATAAATGTAAACCTACTTTAGGCAGAAACTTGTAAATATAACAAGCAGATGGTATGTGGAAATTCATACAGCTTTAGAAAAATGCAATAATATCATGTTTGTGTTGACAGAGCTCCTTCTTTGAAAGGAGCTCTAATCTCCAGACATGTGTATTTTCTCTTTAGCACAGTCCTGAGAGTCTGGGTGTGGGTAGGTATGTAGTGGAAGAACTTGGCAAGGTCACACCCTGCACATCATGCCGGGGCCTGAGAAGGAGTTGGGCTTTTGGATAAAATTGACATCCCCTGCTTCGTCTACCCCACACACTATGGCTGCATTCCAGGCAACAGAAGCAAGGCTGACCTCCATCATACATCCATTCACTGATTCATTTAATCAGAGTTTACATGGAATATGGTCATTCATTCCCTTAGTGAAGAGCTTCTCAGCCATGGCTACATATTAGAATCAAGTGGGGAGCTTTTAAAAATTACTGACATACCCAGATATTCTGATTTTTTTGCATTGGAAGAATAAATATAATATCACTTATTAAGCATAAACTTTGGAGGTCTTTTTGCTAACAGATTTACTAAGATATAATTCACATACCATATAATTCACTCATTTGAAGTGTCTAATTCAGCTCTCACCTTCTGAAATGGACTGCATTCTGCCTATGGAATGTGTATCTCTGCTTTCACTTTACTATGGCTCGCTCTTGAATTCTTTCCTCTCACGCCCCATTTGTCCTGCAACCTCTTTACAAAGGATATTAATAAATCTACCTCCTACCTATCAAAAAAAATAGTGTCTAATTCAATGGCTTTTAGTATGTTCGCAGGGTTGTACAACCAACACCACAATCCATTTTGGAACATTTCCATCAACCCAAAAAGAAACCCTGACCTGAGGCAATCCCAATCCTGACTTAATACTATCTGTGTAACTTTGGGCAAGTTATTTAACCTTCAGTATTTTGAACCCTTAACTGCAGAATGTGAAAAATAATACCTTCTAATTTTGTATTTGTGAAAATTAAATAAAATGATGCAAGTAAAAAGAAAGAAACCCTTCACTCTTTAACTATCACCATCACCTACCCCCAGGCCTGCATCTCTACCCTAGCACTAGGTAAATTCGAATCTACTTTCTGTCTCTATAAATTTACTTATACTAGACACTTCATATAAGTGGAATCAGGGCTTCCCTGGTGGCGCAGTGGTTGAGAATCCGCCTGCTGATGCAGGGGACACGGGTTTGTGCCCCGGTCCGGGAAGATCCCACATGCCGTGGAGCGGCTGGGCCCGTGAGCCATGGCTGCTGAGCCTGCGCGTCCGGAGCCTGTGCTCCACAACGGGAGAGGCCACAACAGTGAGAGGCCCGCATACCGCCAAAAAAACAAAAAACAAAAAACATATAAGTGGAATCATACAATACATGGCGTTTCATGTCTGGCTTCTTTCACAACCATAGTGTTTTCAAGGTTCATCTATATCGTAGCATGAATCAATACTTAAGTCATTTTAAAGGCCAAATAATATTCCACTGTATGAATATAACACATTTTTGTTTATCCATGCATCAGTTGATGGACATTCATATTCTTTCCATATTGTGCTATTATAATAATGCTGATATTAACATTTGTATACAGTTTTTGTATTGACATATGTTTTCGACTTTTAGGAGTATATACCTAGGAGTGGATTTGCTGGACCAAATGGTAATTCCATATTTAACATTTTGAAGAATTTCCAGAATATTTTCCAAAGTAGTTACACCAATTTACATTCCTACCAGGAATGTATGAGGTTTCCACTTTCTCACCATCTTCACCAACACTTGTTATTGTCTGTCTTTTTGATTATAGCTATTCTAATGGGTATGAAGTAGTATCTCATTTTGGTTTTAATTAGCATTTCCTTCATGACTAATGATGTTGAGCATCTTTCACACACTTATTAGCCATTTGTTTATTTTCTTTGAAGGAATGTCTTTCTGATCATTTGCCTATTTTAATTGAGTTACTTGTCTTTTTATTATTGAATCGTAAACATTCTTTATACATTATAGATACAAGTCCTTTATCAGATATATGATTTACAAACATCTTTTCCAAGTGCATTTTCACTTTCTCGATAGTGTGCTTTGATTCAGAAATGTTTAAAATTTTCAAGAAGTCCAATTTACCTATTTTTTTCTTTTGTCACTCATGCTTTCGGTGTCATATCAAATAATTTATTGCCAAGTTTAAAGTCATGAAGGTGTATCCCTATGGTTTCTTCTGAGAATTTTGTAGCTTTAGTACTTACATTTATGTCTTTGATCCATTTTGAGTTAATTTTTGCATATGGTATGAGGCAGGGGTCCAAATTTCCTTTGCATGTGTATATTCAGTTGTCTCAGCACCATTCGTTGGAGAGAATATACCTTCTCCTCTTTGAATGTTCTTGGCACCCTTGTTGAAAATGAATTGACCATAGATGTATGAGTTTATCTCTGGACTCTGAATTCTGTTCTATTGATCTATATGGCTATCTTTATGCTAGTAACATACTATTGTGATTACTGTAGCTTTTTAGTAAGTTTTGAAATAGGGAAGTGGGAATTCCCTATTTTTTCCTTCTTTTTCAAGATTTTTTGGCTATTCAGTGTTCCATGTAATTCCATGCGAATTTTAGGATCAGTATGTCAATTTCTACTATGAAGCCAGCTGAGATTCTGATAGGGCAGAGCTTCTTAATATTTACTGAATTATTGTGGATAAGAACTGTGCCAGGTATTGGGGATATAGCACTAAACACAACACAGTGCCCACCTTTGAGTAATTTACAGTCCAGCAGTTGCTCGAGAATATTTACAGGAAACCTAAGCAGGATTCCAGACACATTGTTAAGGTCCAATTTAGCCCAACACATTGCTCTAATTTGGCTGCTGCTTAGTTCGCTTCCCAGAGCCAACAAGGGAAGAAAGGAATCATGTTGGATGGAATGAACAGCAGGCATTTTACAAACAGGGACCACCAGTTTTGAGAGAAGAAAGGGTCTTGGTCAATCCTTACCTCACATAAAATACACTAAATTCAAGACCATGGCTGTTTATTTAGCATTTATTGGGCCCTTCAGCACTGCACTAGGTGCTTCAGTAGATAGGAAGGAGGGAGAGCAGAAAGAGAAAGAGGAGAGAAAAAGAGAAAGAAGAGGAAGAATAGAAGGAATGAAAAATATTTTGAGCTCCTACTATGTGCCAGACACTATATTATGTACATTTATATTATTATTTTGTATTTTTCCAGTTTTATTGAGATATAACTGACATATAACATTGTGTAATTTTAAGGTATATAATGTGATGATTCGATACACATATATATATAGTGAAATGATTACAATAAGGTTAGTTAACACCTCCATCACCTCACATAATTACCTTTTTTGTGTGGTGAGAACATTTAAGAGCTACTCCTTGAGCAACTCTCAAGTATATAATACAGTATTGTTAACTATAGTCACCATGCTCTGTATCTCACATTATTTTAAAGAAATGTGAGATGAGCTTCCTATCCCCAAAGACTCCAGCTATATTCTAGTTGAAAACAACCACAGAACGATACGTGCCATTGATGAAGCAATCACATGAAATTATCTGGTACAGGTTATAAGTGTCAGAGTCCAGAGAAGAAAAAGGCCAATATACACTAGAAGAGGATGGAAAGGCACTGGGCCTACTGCATTGGTTACCTAAATTCACATTTGGTAAGATGTAGGCTTTCAATTGGCAGAGGAGTGGGGCTTCCAGGAAGCAGAGAAGCAGGAAAACACATGAGCAATCATAGAAACCATTCATTAAGAACTTACTACAGGGCAAGCACTATCTTAAGCACTTTATGCCTCATTGCACTCTCAACCCAACCCCAGTAGGTGTATGCTATTATACCCATTCTACAGATGAGGAAACTGGGGCTTAGAAAAGTAAATTATCCAAAGTCATACAGCCCAGAAGTGGTAGAACTAAAATTGGAACACGAATGTGTTTAACTCTGCCAAATTGCCTCTAAGGTTGATAAAATGAGACCTCTGGGAGGCAGAGGCAAAAATAAAAACAGTAGAGTTCGTGGTTAGTTTGTTCCAGGACCCTGGGAGGATCGACACAACTGCTGACTTCTGCTATCCCTATCCTTGAGATCTGACCTATACAGATCCTAGTGGCCTCAAAATGACTCCCTTATGGAAACACGACAGGGTCAGATTCACTCAAAGCACACACCCATGGATCCTATGTTTGTCTAGAAACAGGAAGGAGCAACCATGGCAGGAACTCCCCAAAATACTGCATCATGGGACTTGGCCCATGTTAGGGCAGACCATCTTCCCCACTCCTAGTTTCCCAGAGAAAAGCATCACCCTAAACACTCCTGATCTCTCTTTACCTTCTTCACTCACCATTCCCTGTCAGAGGAGCTCTTAACTGGGTGGTAAAAATAAGGGAGGATAAATGAAACAGGTTTGACTTGACACCTCATTCCTTCCTCTTTGTGAACCAGCCTGCCATATAAGAGCACTTTTTGGACCAGGCTCCAAGTTCAGCATGGAAGGTGCTGCCCCTGCAGGACACATCTGTGGTAGTAGAGTGTCTGTTGTAGCTGTATAGGTACCCCTGTCTAATCCTGGAGTTCAGTTGCCAAGCCTGTTTGGCTCGCCTCCTTAGCTATCTCCGCCAGTCTAGACTTTCTCAGGACTAAAGGCAATGCTTTGTACTCCAACTGCTTTACAATTCAATTGCTTCAGATCTTGGGTAGAAAAGACAGTGCAATTTATTCTCCCCCTCAAAAATCACAACTCCCAAACTGCTTGGGCTCCCACACTCTGAAAGTATAGGGCTCTCTTTATTTAAATCCACAGGTGAGGCTCTAGGGCACAGAGACCACTAAGAAACACAACCCACATTCCCTGAAAGAGCAGAGTACATTAAATATCTAGAACAGCAGGCAAGTCCGATTAATAAGGCATTTAGCAAAATCCTCTTTAGCCTGTGTTTTGGTAAGGCAGTGTAGTGTAGTATCTTAAGAGCATCAGCTCTGGAGCCAGAATGCCAGCTCATTGACTCCCAGCTCATTACCAGCTGTGTGGCTTTGAGCAAGTTATTTTACTTCTCATTGCCTCAGTTTTCTCTTGTGAAAAGTTAAATGGGTTTTTATGAAACTTACATGTGTTAATGAATGCAAATTGCTTAGGACAGTGGCTGGCATGTAGCAAGTACTGCGTCAGTGCTCCTTAGCATTGTCAGTGGATGTATTCTGCACATGAATCTACTGCATAAGAATAGGCCCCTACTCCGAAAACTGAGAATCACTCATTCATGTGGAAATTCAAAAAATATTCTCGCTCACTTACAGTCTTAATGACAGCAGTGAAAGCAGGAGACTTTAGGTCAGATAAGTGATTACTATTCACCAGAGAAGTATATTCAAGACTTTAAGGAATGAATTGGTTCATCACTCTTCTCAGCTTAGATAGTAGATCAGACTGCCCATCCTTTACTGAGATGGAATCTAGGATCCAGGTCCTATCCTCAAATCTTGTTGAATTGGTCTTTGAGAAGAATCATTTTCAAATTAAACTGTGGTTCCTACTAATATATTATTAGTTTCCAAAATGGTGTTTTCTTTGTGGTTTTTTTTTTTAAGATCTCATCCTTTATACCTAAGGTAACAATAAGCATTTATCCTGTGCCAACCTAGTATCCAATTCTTAACTCATTCATTTCCCTCTCCCAATTGTAACTTTGCATGTTACAACAAAACTCTGAGCTTTCAAATCGTACAAACTTTGATTAAAATGAAATTACTAATAAGAACCTGCTGTATAAAAAATAAAATTCAGGAAAAAAATGAAATTAGACATTGTGTACATACACATGTGTGCGTGGGGGGTATCTGTTTATGTATGTTCAAAAATAGGTAACTTGGTTTCTACGTATTCTTAAAGCATTCTTGCTTTTAGAGAGGATTTTGAGATAAGGACTTTTGAAGGTTGCTTAGATGTTATCAAGTTTCTAAACAAAGATAATAATAATAGTAGCCAACAGTTCTTGAGTGCCTGCTATATGCCAGGCCCAGAGCTACAGGAATAGCTCATTTGATCCTAATAACAACCCCATAAGGTAGATATCATTATGATCTCCACTTGATACATGTAGAAACTGAAGCCTAAAGAGGTTAAGTAAATTTCCCAAGGTCAGAGAGCTAGCAAGTGACAGAACTGAGATTGAAACCCAGCCTCTCCCTACAACACCCTCTGTCAACAGTGATCTTCCTTCCATTCAGGTGGGACCTGGCTATGTGCACTCTGGCCATTTGCTAGACACAAAGGCTATAGGAGACAGAAAGAGTGCTTTGCTAGGCACAGAGGGTAAAGGTTAGCTTAGTTCATCTCCCTTCCAGGGAGAGGAAAGAAAGATGTGGCTGGCCCTTACCTGCCAAGCCTCTCACTGCATCCAACAGATAGGAATTGAGAGTGTGCAATATTCCAGACCCTGTGCCAAGCCCCCACACCAAATGTCCTCCTCCTTGCTAAGCTATGTCTCTCTTGTCCTTCACAAGCTCATTTCAAGACCTCTCTTCCAGGATGCTGCGCCTAATTTAACTCATTCAGCTCTGCTGAGCATGCTCAGCACCCCTCTTTACTCTGCACGCTCCCACAGCAGCACAGAGGACGATGCACACAGTCCGAATTCACCAAATGCATGTGGATAGCCTGGCTCGGAAATAAAAGTAGGGAAGAGTTCATTGTTAATTCTATGCAGAGACACCAGGGCCAGATGGAGGAGAGAACAGCCAGGAGGTTAGGGTTACAGACAGGGACATGGGCTTTGGAGTCAAGCAGACTTGAGTTTGTAAACTGACTTTGCAACTTATAGCTGCATGTAGTTTGGGCAACTTACTTAACCTCTACCCACCTCAGTTTGCTCATTTGTGAAATGGGGATGATAATAACAAAACTCTCACAGTACTGTTGTGAGAATGCAATTGTAAGTTGCATGTTAATCACTTAGCACAGAGCCTGGCATATCATGGGAGCCAGGAGCTCAATGGGAGCAACTCTTATCATTAATATCACCTAATGAAATACCCACAGTCCTTCGCAGGAGCATGCCTCAGGCAGGTGAACTGTCTGGCTTCCTTGGGATAGGCACAGCATAGAAGGAGGATACAGGAAGTGATGAGGTACACACGCTCTGGCCACCACCTGACCAGAGTGAGTGCTTCTGAGCTCTACAGTTTACCAGTGACCAGAACAGCCAGAAAAGGAGCCCAAGCTGTGCACAGATACAGCTGTCAGCGTCCCACCACCTCCAAAAGACAAAGGCAAGATGTCAATTCCTGGGATCCTTCGTTCCACCAGTAATGCCAATAATTTTTCTGTTGCTAGGAATGGTGCCCAAGTGAGCTCTATGAAGCAAGCCCTACAGTGGGGCTCAGCTTTTATATTGTGATTCCAGTACTTTCTGAGGCATCAGGCCCTGAAACTCAAGGCTGTTGAGGACTATTCCTGCTTCACTGCATTTAAACTGCCTACTCCCACCTAACTATCTACGAGGGGGCAGCCATCAGCTCTAGAGTCTCATCCTGACACCTCCCACTGTGCCCAGCTGCACAGGAATGGCCGCGTACGAAGAAGCAGGAATAGGCGGTCACCACCTTAGCTGGTCTTTGGTATCCACTCCTTTTCAGTTCATTGAAGTTATTTTCACAAAAGTCACAACACTACATCACAGGTTGATGGAGTCTCTGACCAAAAACAGTAACGCAGTGGTCTGTCCACATTTTCTCACTGAGTATACCAGTATCAGGTTAAGAGTAGGGCCGTAGACCCAGGCAGGAGGCGCTGTCCTAAGACCCATACTTTAGAGGAGCTCGCTCTGGCTCTCCCCTGGCTGCACCTCTGCCCCCTCCAAACTGAGGAGTCTATGGGGCAAAGAGGACATGCCCTCTTAGAGTCCAGACTCTCAGCTTCTAGACCAAAGTCCACATAAATAAACCCCAGAATTCTCTGCCCCAAAGCATGAAGCCTGTTCCAGGGGATTTGTGCAGGCCTCTTCCTCCCAAGGGTGGACAACACCACAGCTGTACACACCACTAGCCTGTTCGGTGACCCAGGACCAGTTATTTAAGATAAAGGAGTGCTGCATGGAGCTTGGACATACAATCTGGCATGTCCATGTGCATGTGCATGAGGCCTCTGGTGGTACAGAAAGAGAGCCAGGCATAGAAAGAGGAGGGGACAGGGGTTTGCAAGCTACAGGCCAGATGCCTCCATTTATAACTTTGGCCTGTACCGTACAAATATGAGAAGCAAGATTGCATGTTGATGCTGTTTGATTCTTATGAATTACATGGAAGAGGCAGAGGGGTGGTAGCCCCATCTCCTAACCTCCCTAACGGAATAGAGACACTGGCTCTCTAAGTAGAATTTCTTTTTTGGTAGAGGAGAGTAATCCAGAAAGAAATCAACCATAATGCTGAGAATTTCCAAAATAGGCTTAAGTTGAAACATTCTCTCCTAAGTCAAATATGTGTCAGTCTATAATATTCCAATTTGGGGCTCAGTAAAGCCCTCCACATCCACACCTAGTTCCTTATGTAAGCTCTCCTCACAGCACCTCTATTCTGTGGCTGTCATTGGACAGATCTGCGTTAAGGATGAACCCTAAGGCCCCTCCCAATAGAAGAGAATCAGGCAGCCTGAGCATCCTCATGACTATCCTAACCCCTGGAGCCCTCCTCTCTCCTTCACACACAGTCCAAGCACTTCCCTGTCCTTCATTCAACACCAAGAGGACCCTGCCATTTACTAGCTCCAGATCTCTGCTACCCTGGTGCTCACCCTCCTGGGGGAATGTGATTAGCTCTCAACACTGACTATTAACTTTCACTGTGGGGTTGTTGATCTGTTCCAGGGTAAATCTTGAAGCATAAAACTTCCTTAATGCCAAACTCTTAAACTGGATCAGAGAAATTTTAAACCACTAAAAGCTGATGGTCTCTAGCAAAACAAGACCCCATCCATCCAAGAGTCTGGGCATTGCTAATACTGTCCGTAGAGGCTTATTCAGTTTCAAGCACATTTGAAACAGTGATTATTGCACCATGAATAGCTACCGTATGTCCAACGTATCACACTTCCAAATAATAAGAAAATCACTCACCTGTTTCTGTGCTGAAAAGGCTGGCTTATCTGTGAGCACTCTGGTTGGCAGAAGCCTCAGGGATCCCAGAGAGAAGTAGTAGTTGGCTGATTGACATTTCATCTAAGTACTAAGGACATCTACTGAAGAAAAGAGGGTGTGGAGAAAAGGGAACACTCTTGCACTGCTGGTGGGAATGTAAATTGATAAAGCCACTATGGAGAACAGTATGGAGGTTCCTTCAAAAACTACAAATAGAACTACCATACAACCCAGCAATCCCACTGCTGGGCATATACCCTGAGAAAACCATAATTCAAAAAGAGTCCTGTACCACAATATTCATTGCAGCTCTATTTACAATAGCCAGGACATGGAAGCAAACTAAGTGTCCATCAACAGATGAATGGATAAAGAAGATGTGGCACACATATACAATGGAATATTACTCAGCCATAAAAAGAAATGAAACTGAGTTATTTGTAATGAGGTGGATAGACCTGGAGTCTGTCATACAGAGTGAAGTAAGTCAGAAGGAGAAAAACAAATACCGTATGCTAACACATATATATGGAATCTAAGAAAAAAAATAAATGTCATGAAGAGGTTAGTGGTAGGACGGGAATAAAACACAGACCTACTAGAGTATGGACTTGAGGATATGGGGAGGGGGAAGGGTAAGCTGTGACGAAGTGAGAGAGTGGCAGGGACATATATGCACTACCAAATGTAAATTACATAGCTAGTGGGAAGCTGCCGCATAGCACAGGGAGATCACCTCTGTGCTTTGTGACCATGAGAGGGGTGGGATAGGGAGGGGGGGAGGGAGGGAGACACAAGAGGGAAGAGATATGGGAACATATGTATATGTATAACTGATTCACATTGTTGTAAAGGAGAAACTAACACACTATTGTAAAACAGTTATACCCCAATAAAGATGTTAAAAAAATAAAAATAAAAATAAATAAAAGCATAGAGAGAATTCTCTTCTCATACCATATAAAATCACTGCCTAGACAAAAGGAGACTCTCATTTATGCAAAGCAAAGGACCAAACAGGTGTTAGTACAAAAAACAGATAATTTCAGGAGTCATAAACCAATTGCTTTGCTCTACATAAATCAAGAGAGAAATCAAGAACACACTTCCATGAATTAAATCACAATTTAGCCTTGTTTGCTTTGAAACATTGTAACAAGATTAGTGCAAACTGACATCTTCAAACATTTCACATGAGCCCAAAGGGAAGCCATTTTCTGACCCTGGTAAATTTACAGTCCCACCTAGTATGAAATGGAGCAGAATGTCTTTGATGTTTTCAGAAGAATATTTGCCGTAGCCCCTAGTTGACGCTTTCATTACCTTACTCCAATAAATCTTCACTTTCTGTTTACAAACAGAGCACTTTTGGCATCCATTCCTATACACAATAGGTCTGAGTTTGTTGCAGTATCTGACAAGGTGCTTTTTTGCTTTTTGGTTTGTGTTTTTTGCTTGTTTGTTTGGTTTCGTTTTATCAGTCTGTCCATCTTCAACTATTTAAAGGGCACTTAAGCCCCAATGCCTCACAATTCAAAAACATGAAATAAAATTAAAAAGCAGATGGAGAACAATTTCAAACTAGCCTTGACTTCATGTGAGTTTCTTGAGGTAATACATAGCCTCACATAAGCTCTGGCTAGAACTATGGTTTGCCCAAACTATTTGTCTATTCTATGGGAATATAGGGTTTGTTCCTTTTCCAGGGTGATTGTATAGAGGCTGTAGTAGCTCGGGAGAAAAAAGTGTTATTTTTCCCTCTAACAACAACAATTCCGAACCAAGATAGGTAAGGAAGGCAGCCTAATAAACAGCACAGAATAGAGTTCCTCTTTGTTAGACTGGGTATCATATTTTTTAAACTGAGTGAAGTGCTTGATTCAGAAGATTCTGAAAGAAAATCAGGTACAGGACAAGAGGGGAAATGGCAAGACTGGACTACTGAGTGAGAAAGGAGAAAAATGATAAATAGGTCTCGAGTTGTGGCTGCTTACTCTGAGGATAGGAATTCAACAATTGGGTTTATTTTTCGCAAGAGGGAAGAGATATGGGAACATATGTATATGTATAACTGATTCACTTTGTTGTAAAGCAGAAACTAACACACCATTGTAAAGCAATTATACTCCAATAAAGATGTTTAAAAAATTTTAAAAAAAGATGGTAGACTGTACCTCTACTGGCAGGTTGGCAAAAGTCTCTCAAAGTTGAAGCTTTTATAGAGCTGCCCCCTGCCCTCTTGCCTTCTGCCCTCTGGCCTATGACTCACCAAACCTGGCCTTCTGGGACACAGCCCTGGCATTTCTACTGCAGGGCTGGCCACCTCAAGACAAGCCCTGTGGACACAGGCCAGCGTACTCCAAGCTCACTTCCCAAGCCCCTGTCTCCTCTCTCACTCTGTCTCTCTAAATCTGCACAAGCTCTAAACAGTAAGATAAATTAGGACAATTTTTGTTTGTTCTTGCCATCTCTTAAAATCTAACATGAGGCTCCCAACTTGCCCCTTCAGTGGTACCCTCTTGCCTGTACTCTTTGTAAAAGTTCTCCAAGGCCGGACTCCCTCCTCCCTTAAAATGCTCATCACCCTTGCTTCCCAATAATCTGTACTCATCTCCTATTGAGCCCTTTTAGGTGATAAAAACAAACAAGCCAGTGTGTACAACAGTTATGAACAGAGGAAAATAAATTAATACTCTTCCCCCAAGTAGCACACCTGGAATTTAATAGGGACCTTCAATAACTTGGGGGTGGGGGAAGCAACAGAACATTTACCTAAAGCATCTGTTATAGTAACCACTAGATGCTACCTATACCTATTTTAAATTAAATTAAATTAAAATTTAGTTTTCAAGTGCTCAATAATCGCATGTGGCTAGTGACTACTATATCAGATGGTGCAGATTTAGAACATTTCCACCACTGCAGAAATTTCTATTGGGCCAGATTGCTCTGGAGGATGACCCTAATGGTGGGACTTTCAGGCACTGTGGTAAGCTAGTAAAACTGGTAGGAGAGATGTAGGGAGCAAAAGGACCATTCTGAACCCTTTGTGAGCTATCTTTTGCCTGTACAAAATGTACTCTCTGCTGCTGCCCAAAGAGACTATCAGCCTTTGCCAAAAAAGTCATCTGTGCCCCAACCACCCATAAGGATAGATGGAGAAAGCAACACACAGCTGCCTGGTCCTTGCTTTTAGAAACAGAGCAACCTTCAACTGAGTTCCTACCTTAGGGACATGAAGAATTATAAAGCCATTAACCTGTCCCTACATTGTAGGTTACTAAAACTATGAAAAACAGTCCTTGGCAAAGTCCAAACAGAAAACTAGAAATCCCAAGAATTCTATGGCATCCGGGGCATGCTCACGGCACTCACAGACCACGTAACTTCAAACCCATCACCTTGGCATTGGAGGACCCTTTGCCTCTATTGCAGACTTGGAGATAGTCACTAGACTCTATTTACTAAAGTGGGAAAGCGGCTACTGACATTTAAGAAAGGTTTTCAACCACAAGGGTTGAAATCAATAGGGTGTTCTAGCAACCCTTGCTTAATTAACTAGAAAATTAAGCTCAGCATAATACTCCCTACTGGATAATCAAGGTTTTTCTGTAAGCAGTGTGCAGTCAAAAGGTAAACATCACCTCAAGGTTCAACCATTTCTGTAACTGAATCTCCAAATTAATGTTATCTCCATTAGCACTGGTGAGAAAGCAAACCACAATAATGATAACTACTAAAACTTACTGAGTGATAACTGCATTCCATGCACTATTCTAAGTATTTAGTATGTTTGAATTCATTTAATCTTCACAACAATCCAATGAGATATGTACTATTATTATCCCTATTTTCCAGATGAGGGAAATGAAACACACAGACATTAGGTGACCTGCCTAAGAACACACAGGCAGAAAATAGAGATTGTATTTGAGCCAAGGTGATCTGGTGTCAGAGCCTGTGCTCTAGGTCATTATACTAGACTACCTCGCAACTGTGGGTAACAATAAATGAGCCACAGAAGTCCCCCAAAGGCTGGCCTTATCTGCAGCTAGCACAGTGCATGGCAAACAGTAGATTTTCACTAAATGTTTGGTGAATAAATAATAGCTAAAATCTATTAAGCACTTCCTATCTCATTTAATCCTCAAAGGAATCCTATTGCTATTATTATAATACCCAATTTATCACCCTCAGTTTTCACAGGTGAGGAAAATGAGACATAGAAAGACTAAGCCCTTGTTTAGTCACTTGCCCAGGATCACAGAGCTAGAGAATGATGGAGAAAGAATTTGAACCCAAATCTAGGTTCCACTCTTGAATGAATGGATGAGCTGTTGCAGAATATATAGTCTGCCCTATCACACTCTTAATTATTTGTTATGTCACGTGTGAGCTGTAGCAGCCTCAACCTAAGTCTTAGTTCTTCAAGGTAACTGTGAGCTCCTTGAGGCGGGGACCACGCCTGACTGCTCCCCTGAACTCTTAATCCAGTGCTGTGCAAGGAATCAGTGTTCAGTTAAGCACTTGCTAATTGATTCAGTACCCTAGTGAGGGGCTTTTCCAGTTTAAAGCCTGCTCACTGGCTTCCTGTGTTCCCTTCTGGCCCTAAGCAGCATCCCTGGCACTAGACAGACACCCTGAGGAGCCTTGCCTCCCAGGAGGGCGTGGCGGAAATGGTACACTCCGGCAGGGAGAATTATTTTATTGCTGATACTGTTTAGACTTGCTGAGGCATCATGATAATACAGAACAGACTGACTTGGAGTTGGGTTTATTGTTGGTTTTGAATTCTCTACAATGCACTCCCTTACTGCCTGCACCTAGACAGATCACTCCCACTACCTACTCTTCCCAACAACAGTATGTCGTTGTGGCTTCCTACCAGAAAGAGTGTAGAGAGGCAGGGCTGTAATCATTCTAATCAAGCACTAGGCTGGGAGACCAAAGGCTAGGATTAGAGTCTCAGTTCAGTCAATAACTCACTGTCCTTGGACAAGTCACTAGACTTGTTAACGTTCTAATCTATGAAATGGAGGTACCATTGCCTACTCACACATTGGTCCAAAGAGCAGAAAAAAAATGATGGTACGGATATGCTAATTAAATAAAGGGATTGTTGTTATTTTTGTTCTTCACCAAACTAGTGGTCACTATTTTGCTGACTTACTCATTAGCCTTCCTTTGGCAATTCACAGAATTACATGGGGTATTTTTTTAAAGAATAAAAGCTTTTACTAAAGCAAAAGAAAGCAAATCCCTGGTTCAAGCTGGTTCAGGTTTATCCCAAATAAGAACCACAGAGCCCTTAATAGAGAATGTTAACAAATATCAGTGCAATGCCATAGCCACCTCTCTCCATTGTAGCTAAACAGACCCACCACCACAACTGAGAGCATTTGAGCCAGAAAGAAGACTGATAAGGTAGAATGTGAAGAAGGAAATTCTGCTTAGCCAGTGGCCCCATGGCTTCTCTCAGTCATCACTGCCCAGCACGGAGCAGTCAGAACCAAATCAGCTTTTTTAAACAATAGCATCAATAGCAAGAGGTTCAAAGGAAGTGAAGAAGGGTTGGTAGAGTGTGGTTTCCCCTGGAGATTCCTTCACTAGCATGTAGAATTTGTGCAGACACCTCCATCAGCTTCATGTATATTTTCTACGACAGATGATAGGGCTGCCTTGTTGAAGTTAATTCCAAAGAAAGCAGCCTAATGTACCATCATTTTAGAAAACATTCCCAAGGCTTACCATCGCTGACTAATACAAAGATGCAACAAAAGACCTTTGTTTTTAAATAAAAAGCAGTCATTCCAGACATGACATTTCAATGAAAACTGACGTCTCAAAGTTTAATTTGGCTCCACAAATGGGTGAGGATTCGTCAGAGCTTTGTTCCTCTCTCACATACCATAGATGGTTGCCTCAGACTAAGGCCCCAGGCAGAATTTCATGGCTCTGGACACTGCTATTAACAACTAATAGAATATTCAGGCCAAAGGGACCTTTGAACTCATCAAGTCCAGTCTTGTCAAATTATGGAGGAGAAAAATGAGGGCCAGAGAATTTAACTGATGAAACCAAAATCAGTAACAGAAGGGATGAGATGCCAGGTCTTCTGATACTTGAGTATTATTTTACTAAAACGCATGGCCTCATTCTTTCTTCTGAACTCTGTGGTAAACCTACCACCTTGATTGGTCAGATGGACAATTTTACAACCTCGCTCACTTCACCACATTCCTACATAGACCACTTTTAATTATATGTTTGATAGGTCATTTAAAACCTATTTTTTCCTCTCAGATCAAGTTCTCATTAGTACCAAATACATTCCCAGTTTCTCCCCCAGTCAAACTTACAAACTCATCTTTTATTTTGGCCCCCACTGTGTGGCATGTGGGATCTTAGTTCTCTGACCAGGGATCAACCCTGTGCTCCCTGCAGTGGAATTGCAGAGTCTTAACCACTGGACGGCCAGGGAAGTCCCACAAACTCATATCAATAACAATTTAAGTGGATCATAGTTAAGAAGACAAACATGCTGCCTATAAAAAGGTAGTCAAAGATACTCAGTTTATTCATTTTTCATTCTTTGAATGATCCCTGACAGACACCATATCATTCATAGTGCTGGGAACTGGGGATTCTGTGTATTTTAAAGATTACCTGTTGTATGTAAGAGGATGTAGTGTGGTTCAATACTCCTTTTGATTGCATACAGTTAATCTTTATTTGGAGCTGTATTTGTATGCAGTAAGATGGTGTTAGCTGTGAGGCTTTTAAGCTGCATAAATTCCCATACTTACATCACTTTACTCCTGGTCTCTGGGAACCCAACTTTGCACTATCCCTATGAGAGAGGGTTGACTTATATTTTACTATGAATAAAACATAATTTCATTCATAAGACTGAGAGTCGTGCCCATTTGGAATGCACATCAGAATCTCTAGAGGGTTGTTTTCAAGCCATAGATTTAACTTATAGGGAGTCTAATATGCCTCCTGAGGGGGTAAGTATTCCTGCTGGGTGATAATCACTGTGTTCAAAGAGTCTAGTTACCCACTAAAATGGTGTGGAGGAAGAAAAAAAGGGTTGATCACTATCAGTATAATATTTTATATTTTCCAAACCATTTTTAATGAAAATGACTAACATTTATGGAGCATTTACTACATGCCAGATATGGCTCTAAATTTATTTAACTGTATATAACTCATTTAAATACCAGATATACCCGATGCTGTAGATATTGCCATTTTCCTCATTTTACTGATGAGAAAACTGAGGAGGAGAGAAGCGAAATCACATAACTAGTGAGTGGCTGAGTCCAGATTGAACCAAGGCAGGCTGAAATCAAAAGTCCTTCTCATAAACCTACACACTTATGGTCAGTTAATCTTTGTGAAAAGGAGGCATGCAGGCTTCCCTGGTGGCGCAGTGGTTGAGAATCTGCCTGCCAATGCAGGGGACACGGGTTCGTGCCCCAGTCCGGGAAGATCCCACATGCCGCGGAGCAGCTGGGCCCGTGAGCCATGGCCACTGAGCCTGTGCGTCCGGAGCCTGTGCTCTGCAACGGGAGAGGCCACAACAGTGAGAGGCCCGCGTACCACCAAAAAAAAAAAAAAAATGAGGCAAGCATATACAATGGAGAAAAGACAGTCTCTTCAGCAAGTGGTGCTGGGAAAGCTGGACAGCCACATGTAAATCAATGAAGTTAGAACACTCCTTCACACCATACACAAAAATAAACTCAAAATGGCTTAAAGACTTAAATATAAGACATGACACCATAAAATCTCCTAGAAGAGAACATAGGCAAAACATTCTCTTACATAAATCGTAGCAACATTTTCTTAGATTGGTCTCCCAAGACAAAAGAAATAAAAGCAAAAATAAACAAACAGGACTTTATCAAACTTAAAAGCTTTTGCACAGCAAAGAAAACCATAAACAAAACAAAAAGACAACCTACAACTAGGAGAATATATTTGCAAATGATGTGACTGACAAGGGTTTAATTTCCAAAATATACAAACGGCTCATACAACTCAATATCGAAAAAACAAACAACACAATCAAAAATGGGAGGAAGACCTAAATAGACATTTCTCGAAAGAAGACATACAGATGGCCAACAGGCACATGAAAAGATGTTCAACATCACTAATCATTAGAGAAATGCAAATCAAAACTACAATGAAGTACCACCTCACACTGGTCAGAAGGGCCATCATCCAAAAAATCTACAAATAATAAATGCTGGAGAGGGTGTGGAGAAAAGGAAACCCTCCTACACTGTTGGTGGGAATGTAAATTGGTGTAGCCACTATGGAGAACAGTATGAAGTTTCCTTAAAAAAAAAACTAAAATTAGAGCTACCATATGACCCAGCAATCCTACTCCTGGGCCTATATCCAGAAAAGAGAAAAACTCTAATTCGAAAAGATACATGAACCCCAATGTTCATAGCAGCATTATTTACAATAGCCAAGACATGGAAGCAACCTAAATGTCCATCAACAGATGAATGGATAAAGAAGATATATATATATATATATATATATATATATATATACAATGGAATATTACTCAGCCATAAAAAACAATGAAATAATGCCATTTGCAGCAACATGGATGGACCTGGAAATTATCATACTAAGTGAAGTAAGTCAGACAGAGAAAGACAAATATCATATGCTATCACTTATATGTAGAATCTAAAAAATGATACAAATGAATTTATTTACAAAATACAAACAGACTCACAGACATAGAAAACAAAAGTATGGTTACCAAAGGGGAAGTGGGGGGAGGATAAATTAGGAGTATGGGAGTAACAGATACACACTACTATATATAAAATAGATAAACAAGGATTTACTGTATAACACAGGAAACTATATTCAATGTCTTGTAATAACCTACAGTGGAAAAGAATCTGAAAAAGTGGATATATATATATATATATATATATATATATATAAATATATATATAAAACTGAATCACTTTACTGTACATCTGAAACTAACACAATATTTTAAATCAACTATACTTCAATTTTAAAAAGTCCTTCTTGATCCCAACTTCATCCCTGCAGTTCTAATCCCCTCTCCAGAGGTAACCTGAGTTAACTGTTTGATGTGCAGCTTTCCAAAACTCATTCTATGCATTTATATACATAGGCATGTACCTATGTGAAAGAAATATTTTGTTTTATTCTTTCTTTTTTGTCTATATAAATCATACCATCTGATGTTCTTTCCCCAATGGTGCACTGTGTCTTCAAGAAGGGTAAGTTAAGAACCGCTTAAAAAGGATTCAGAAATCTGTTTTGGATATCAGCTTTCTCCCATGTAGTATGCTGAGACCCTTAAGAGCCTGCAGTTCCATGATTTACGAAAGATCTGGGCCAAACCTGGAGCTAGAAAACACAGCTCTAGACCAGAAGTTCCTCTCAGCCATGGAAGCACATTATAATCACCTGAGGAGCTTTTAAAAAGAAATGATGCCCAAGCATGACCCTAGACCAACTAAGTCAGAATCACAAGAGACTGAGCCAACTGTCAGTATTTCTTAAAGGCTCCACTGGTGACCCTGATGTGTGCTAGGGCAGGGGTTGGCAAACTATGGCCCTTGGGCCAAATCCAGCTGGCCACCTGTTTTTCCTACAACCTACAAGCTAAGAATGGTTTTTACCTTTTTAGATGGTTGAAAAAAAGATCAAAAGAATAACATTTCATCACACATAAAATATATGAAATTCAAATTGTGTCCATAAGTAAAGTTTTATTGGAACACAGCTATGCCCATTCATTTACACATTATCTACAGCTGCTTTTGTGCTACGAATTTACAGCTGAGTAATTGCAACAGCTACCTCATGGCTTGCAAAACTTAAAACATTATCTGACCTTTTACAGAAAAAAATCGTTGCTAAATCATGGTCTAGGTCATCACCTTTCTAAGAGATCTACCTTCACAGACGCTGTAATCTCAAAAGAAGCAGGTACACCACTGTCTAACTAAGAGGTTCCAAACCTGGGTCATGGTCTTCCTTGGGATCACTCTATGAATGGAATTATGAAAAAAATTTAAATGGGTTTGCAGTTTTCTGGGGAAAGTCTCCATAGCAGGAGCAATTTCTTCACAAATTTTCCCAGATAGGGACTCCCCTGGCAGTCCAGTGGTTAAGACTCCGTGCTTCCAGTGCAGGGGGCGTGGGTGTGATTCCTGGTTGGGGAACTAAGATCCCACATGCCACGTGGAGCAGCCAGAAAAAAATTTCCCAGATAATTAGTAAGCTGCCTAACTGTATAGGTAGAAGATAGAAAGTAGTCAGGGGTGGGCTGAAAATGAGTGGCAACTGGGTTGGGATATTACAATAAAGTTGTACCAGATTCAAGTTATTGATGTCAGCTAATTGGAAATAGAAACACCTCAAGCCTAGGCATCAGCCTTAATGTCACTAAATTTCCTCACCTGGGCAAAGAAAATGATCAGTTCCAATCCCAGAAGTGTTATGAGAACCAGGTCACATTATGGGTAGGAAAATGCTTAGAAAAAGAATAAAGCATGGTAATTAATCACTTCTGTTTAAAGGTTCATTTCTTTTAATTAAAAAAAAACAAGCTTATCAGATCAAGTAAAAAAGAGGGGAGGAGAAGAGGAAAAACAGAATATCCAGAGGAGTTCTAAGAAATAATTCACTTGGACTGTGGCATTAGGGCTGTGTACTGGATTTTCCAAATATCTGGAAAGTTGTCTAAGAAATATACAGATATCATTTGCCCAGGGCCCCTGATGACCACATTCAACCTGTTTCCAGAATTCTCCAAAGGTCAATTCCCCAAAGGTAAATACAGGAAAAGTTTCTCTTAGGCCTTCATCAGTAGCTATGAAGAAGGGTTAAATGTCTTTAAGTCTCTTTCAAATAACTTGGAAAACATCCTTCCCCTTACTCCCCAGAAAAGCAAGCAAACAAATGAACAAACAGAAAAGAAGATTCTCCATCCCAGAAAAGATGACCCATGATTTCTGGAAAAAGCATTCTAATGTGGTTGGCATGTCCAGTTTTTTGTCAAAATATTTGCTGTGTTTAGATTTTGTAATAGAAAGATCTCATTATGTGAGTGATGTCATAGACAGTGTGTCTGAGGAAAGACTTATGAATGCCAGTTCTTTAAGATCCACCATGTCAGGATGCTTCTAATATATAAATATTATCATGAGCATGTAACACAACACACTTGCCTTATTTAACCTCGTCCACTAGAACTGTGACCCTCCAGTCACAAGAATCCAAGAGACATGACAACCCCAGCGTTAAAGGAAGGAAGGGCCACTGGGCCGCTCTCCCTGTGCATATGGCTGTGGAATGCTTACATTAATGTTTCAGTCTCCTTGACCCCCACTGTGATTCTCTAATGCAGTTTACCTAAGGGGACCCTCATAGCTTCAAGCAGTTAAACTATCTTTCCCCAAGTAGCTCACTCATACCCACAAATTCCTAATGAAAATCTGGCTCAAATAAAATTTGAAAAAGGCCCACTCCTTAGGTTCCTGGGAGATTTATGGTATGTGTGTGCTAAATTTTGTTATTGCTGAAGTAAGACAAGCAAAATCAACACATGGCTCATTAAGAAAAACCAAATGATATACATGTTAGCATTTTAATTGTGGGCGGGTATTCAGATTTCACAGAATGGCCTATTTAAAATAAGTTATATGCAATACAAGGTGAACTTACAAGGAATCCCCTTTAATTGGGTCACCCCCTTCCTGGTCCGTACCTGGGGGAGGGAACAATTAAGGACCAAGGCTTCATTTCACAAGTGGTTTGGGGAGGCGATCTCATTACTTTATAATCATAACTCACATACCCGGTCATTGAGGAGAAAGCTAAGAGCAAGGAGCTTTTCTGAAGCCCATATCATTTTCTATTCTGATCCACTGCAAATGTTCTCTACCCAAGGCACAGGAAGGACACATGGAGCGCAAATTGGCTACAACATATGGTACTGAAGCAGCAAGCTGATAAGTCTTTAGCAGTACTTGACAGTGGTAAGAGATCAATTACTGTCACATAAATATTAAAAAGCTCCCCTAGTACTCTTTTGCAATGAGAGTATATTTAACCATGATAACTACCTCCCTCTTAATAGCAACCAAATTTGCCTGAGAAACAAAATGTCACCCCATCAGGTGAAGTTCAATTAAATGTTCAGTTGGTCCAAAGCTGTGTTGCTGCTGCTGCTTCTATCGGTAATGAAAGCCAACACATGAAACAAGTACCTATTACCTTCCCTGGAGATCATGATTCTATCTTGCAGGTGATAGGAACTTTCTGGAGGCTGCTCAATGTGGATTTTGTCTAGGAAATTCTGACCTCCTAAATCCTTTGAGGAGATTGAACCTGGCCCTGGGATCTGAAGCACAATATCTTTTGCCCTGGAGGTTCCCAAATTTCTTCTGGAGCAGATTCTAGCAACCGACCCCCCAGCAAGAACTGACTGAGTGCAACCTGATAATTAGCTCAAACCCCTACTCCCCAAGGCCCAGCTTTCTCCTGAGCAGGATTGGAGGAGGTAATGAAGAAAAAAGAATTCTCCAGGAGGTTGAAAATTCCAAGATTCAGATGCTTATGTAATCTCAGGATTCCAAGAGAATCATGTAGTCTGGAGAGCTCAGGTACAGAATTTCTAGGTCAGGTCACTGGGAAATACCTTCCCATTATTCCAAAGCTAGAATGGCAAGGCATTCTCTGAAAACTGAGTGCATCTCCAGTGATTTTAGTTGTAATTCAGATTACAGTGCACTCATAAGACACTCCAGCTCCAAAGAGAACAATTTCTGCTTATTAAATCAAGAAGAAAAGTATTTCAATTATTTGAGAGTATGTGCACTTGTGCACAGAACAAGTGAGAAAGTGTTCAAAGCATCAAGAGATTCTTGACTGAAATGAGAAATAAAAACCAGCACACACACAGCTGTAGAAAGGATATTTTAAGCTGTAATCACAACTCTTTGGCTGTAGGGTCAAGAAACGAAAACCCTTTCTCTGAACTGAACAGGAAAGAGCAAAGCAGAGTGTGTAGTGGTTAAGAGTGTGTGCACTGGAGCCAGACTGCTTGGGTTCAAATTCTGGCTCTGCCACTTACTTGAGCAAATCACTTAGCCTTTCTGTGTCTCAGTTTCAATTCATACTAAAAATTTTTTTTCAATCCTCAACTCTAGAATTCATTTTTATTTCTAATTTATCTCCAAAGAACAGCAGCTCCCACCATTTTAAGTCCCTTATCTGCCTCTGCGTTTCTCTGGGAGCAAAAGCTCAATCTAAGCAAAGATTTCGCTTTTTCGGGGTGCCAGGTGCTACAAGGAAGGCTGAGGGTGAGTGAGTCCTTTGAAAAGACAAAGCCTTGCCCCCATTTTCAACTGGGCTTTGGAGGTTGGCTGCATATCAGTGTCAAATGTTCTCAGAGTGGACCCTCCCCACTGCTCTGGGTTGGAGCGCAGTTTCGCAAGAAGCGCTCCTAAGAAGAAAGCTCCCCTCGGGCTGGCAGAGGTAGGGAGAGACTATTCATTTCCAGGACTGTTATTAATTGTTTTGACACCTGCCTCTGGCATAGGCACCTTTTGGTGTAAACAAATGATTGGCTAGGACCAGAGCATTGCCTGCGACGAGATGATTAGAAGAAGCAGGGCCTTGGTGAAACCGCCTGCACAGCTTTTCCCAGCAGCCCCTCCTCATCAAGAACGTTTTTCTCCCTGTCCCCACTACCCTACCCTTTTTTTTAATGAGGAAAAGAAAGAAACCTGTCTTTTATTCATATTCGCATCCCAGCTGGTGTTTATTCCCTCTCCCTTTCCCTCCCCCCCCTCACCTCACTTAGGGGGAAAATTAAAGGAAAAGTGGTTTCTAAGCAGTTGAAAGAATGCCTTGTTCTGTGGGTGAGGTCAGCAATTTGGGTAGGAAGGCGTAAAAAGGAAGGAGAATTCAGTGACACCACCAGGATTGAGCAATGGCCATTGGACTGAATGCAACCTTCCTGGCCCTTCTGCCCACGTTTGGGTTGTTTGTTCTTCTATATCTTATCTCATTTTGCATACAAGCCCTCAGAGGTCAGGGGCGTGGCTTCCTTTACACTGTGACCAGATCCTAGCATAATCATGGCTAACATTTGCCAACTGCTAACTATATACCAGGCACGGAGATAAACATACATGCATTATCTCCTTCAATCCTCACATTAGCCCTATAGGGTCAGGACTCATGATCCCTCTTTGACAGATGCAGAAACTGAATCAGAGAGGTGAAGTGAACCACCTAAGGTCACACAGTGACTGGTTTAGTTGTCCTAGGTCACACATGAGTGCATTATGAATTCAAGCCTTTGGAAGGCAGGCTGCAGCTACCTTTCCTCTAGTGACTAGCTTATTGGAAGCACCCAATCCACATAAAATAATCCTTCTCGTGCCTGGGAACAGCAGAGCTATTCTTCAGAGTTTCTCTGATGGGTTTCGAAAAGACCACGAATTCTGAGCAAGTTACTCTAGCTGTGTGTCTGACAATGAGAGGTGAGCTATGAGCCCAACAGGATTATTCTGAGGTAAGGAGCGGCCCTTTGTATGGGAGTATTCTTAAATCCCCAAACCCCTCAACATCAAGTGAAGAGAAACATTATAAGTAAAATTAGGAAGCTATTTTTTTTTAAATGGGGAGAGTAAATTTAGTGCTCCTGAGAGTGAGGAACTCAACAGGATGATCTGGAGCAGACCACTGAGTTTCACAACTCAGACTCTGCCAATCTCCTCTGTAAATACCCAGGCTATTCCAGGCCTGCTTCCTCTCTGGAGCAGATGCCACCAGTCTCAGAACATCACGGGGGTAGAGATTTAACAGGCAAAAGAGGCAAAAGACCATGTGGTGACACCACTGCACATTGATTTAAGGCTTTATAATTTGTGAAGCTCCATTGCCTACATGATCTCATTTGCTCCACTTCTGTTGGGGGCCAATTAGCACCAACCTCATTTTCCACAATAGGATTACGAGACTCCATGCGGTGACTGGACAGAGCCCAGCTTCCACAGTTACTGAAGTAACAGAGTTGGGATTTGAAACCAGGTCAGATGACTCCATATCCCTGCATTTTCTGATAATGTGATTTAAGTGCTAGAAATTTGATTTTTGTTTTGTTAAAGTGTACCAGAGCATTCCCAGATACCAGAGAACATCCAATTTCCAATGTTAATATTAAGGGCCTGGTACACACCCTATGGGTTCCCTGAGAAGCCTGTATACTCTTACTGGGTATGGTTAGGACATTTCTGGGACATGTATCACCCAGCCAAACCTCCTTCAATTTCTGGCTCTGGTCTTCCTCCTCTCTGAACATAAGGACAGAAGTGTCTCACTCCATGCTGTTTTGCACATATACTTTACTTGATTTAGTAGTATACGCCACCTTACCAGGTTTGATGTTATTTCACATATGAGTCCTGTCTCTCCAGACAGACTGAAAGCTCCTATATGTTTTGCTACTGTACCCAGGACTGTGATGACCACACAAATGACAGATAATGTATGTGTTTTTCCTAGTAAATAATCACGTATATATTTCCACCTTACAATTAACAAGGAGGTTAGCTGTAGACCCTCAGCAAACCCAAAGCAGAAGATCAATAATGATATTGAAAAATCATAATGCTTTACTGACTACCTACTATATGTCCGGTATTGGGCTAGGAGTTTTATGTGCATTATCTCATTTAATCCCCTAACAATTTTATGAGGTTGATACTGCTATCATTCCTACTTTGCAGAAGAAACTAAAGCCTAGAGCAATGGTCTTCAAACTTTTTGTTCCCAAAACCGCTTTACATCCATAAAAATCATGGTGGATCTCAATGATCTTTTGTTTATGTATCAATAGCATATATGTATCTCAATATTTAGCACATTAGAAATTAAAACCCAGACCATACTTTGAAAACTATTGGCCTAGAGGGTTGAATAAGTGTTCAAGATCACTCAAAAAGTAATCAGATTTGAACCACTGCAGTTTGAGTCCGGAGGCCCCGCTTTTAATCACTGGGTTATATTGTCTCCCTAAAAGAGATTTCTTTGATTTGCTCTTGAGTCAGGGAGGAAAGGGGTAGCTACACAGGTAGGGAGCAATAATCATGATGGCAATGAGAATAAATGTTAGGAAAGCCCAGTGGCATGCTGCATTATTTGCTCAGCTGGGGGTGGCTGATTGTCCAGGGTCCTTAGACCTCACTTTTCAGTCTGCCCAGAGGACACAGCAAGCATCTTGCCTGGAGCCTTGATAGCCCTCCCTCTTCTCTACAGCCTCCTCCCTTCTTCCCCATGAAGTTGTGGGGAGAGGAAGTTCTACTACTTACTGGTTATGTGACCCTCGACAAGTGACTTAATCTCTCTGAGTCTCAGTTTTCTCACCTGTAAAACAGAGATAAGAATAATACCTATCTCACATCTGTGAATGAGAGGACTAAATAAGATAATGTATGTAAGGTTTTCAGCATAGAGATAGCCATGTACTCCATAAATTATTTAAAAGGATATCAAAAACAGGAAACAAATATTATCACTAAAATAATTTGTTAAGCATTTACTTTACATGATGCAGTATACTATTGTTTTATGAGTAATAACTCATTTAATCTTCACAACAATCTTTATGATTGGAATCATTTTGCCAATGAAAAAAACTGGGACAGGTTAGGTGGCATAGCCAAAGTCACAGAATTCACAAGTGATGGCACTAGAAATCAAACCCAGGCTGTCTCATTCTGGAAACTGAGCTTAGAACCACAGAGCTCCTCTCAAACAAAAGTCAAAGCTACTATACCCATTGGAAGCAGAAACCAAATCTTTATCCTCAAATCTCTAGATCCAACTGAGCATAAGAAAACAAATGAGAGCGCTTTTCATCAACAGTGTACAAAGGGTCAAGGAGACGAGGATTGAGGATTTGCAGTGGTCATGGATGGGACACCCACCAGGGTTGCCTATGGGTGGCAGGATTAGAAGGCACAACATCCTTAGCATCGCTTATTTGTTTCAAAGCCTAGTAACCTCATGCATAAAATCTCTGCACCAAATAAATGGGAACCCCTTGCTTCATTTAATTCCTCTTCATTGACTAATGTAATGGCCAATGTACTGATCCGCAAGCACCTAGCTGGCTCCGAGGCAATCTTGTGGAAGCCAGAACCCCTCATCGGTGATCTGCTAAGTAATTAGTGGCTTATGGGTCACTTATTTTCCTGTCACTTCAAAGTAAAATGCACAAGACACTTATTTCATTTTACCACTTTGCAACTTAGGCTGCCTAGGCAGCTGTTGGATTTATGCTTTGTTCTCGAGTTTATTCCTCTTCTAGAAACAGTAGTGACATTCGCAAGGCAGGAGCTGCAAAAACCAAAGGATCCCTTCACTACCTGCTTCAGTGACATCAAATCAAGTAATGTAGTGAAACAGACAATGTGGGGTGGAGGGTAAGGAGTTGGCCCAAGGAGTATGAATCAAAATGCAGTGCAATATCTCTGCCACTGGTGTCAGAAGGTGTAATTTCTGTAATGAGCAGCTATACACAATTGCTTAGTGTAGTCTGAAGCAAGGGCTTTAATAAAATAATAGCTCACATTTATTGAATGTAGTAAATATGCCAAGCATGTGATTTGCATATATTAACTCATTTCGTCCATACAACAAAACTATGACAGAGGAAACTGAGGCAGAGACCTCAAGTGATTTTTCCAAGATTAAACAGTAAGTAAATGGAAAAGCTGAGATTTGAACTCAAGTAATCTGACTCCAGATCTTATTCATAGGCTATACTGCCTCTCTTGACAAAGGAAATGGTGAAAAATATTCTACTTTCATATACTGGATCTTATTTAAGGAATCATTCATTTATCCAGCAAACCACTGCCGAGCACCTAATGTGTACAGAGAATTACGCCAACGCTGAGGAGCCTAAGGGTCAGGGGAAAAGTTCCTGCCCTTGTGAAACTTCGAGTCTAATTTAGGAGATAGCCATTCATCTAAAAAATTCACACCAGTAAGAGTAAAACCACAACTGTAACAGGTGGTACCAAGGAATATCTAGTTCTCTGAAAACAGGTAATAGGGGACCATGACCTTGAAGGAGAGGGTGGCCCACCACTGGGAATGCTTCTCTGAAGAAGTGACAATTGAGTTGCAATCTCAAGAGGTGGAAGAAGAGCATTCCAGACAGAAGGAACAGCACGTGAAAACTATTTTTTCTCCTTTTTTCCAAGCTTCTTTGACAGCTGCACTGGGCTCGTTCTCTGGCCTCAGTTTGAATTAGATGGTTCGCTTTATCATGGTGAGACAAACATGACAAACCTAAAAATAATGGTTTCCTTTTTTTTTTTTTAAGTAGCCTGATTGCATAAAAATATTTCAAGCTCAGGGCTCACCATTTTTTCTCTTTTGTCTAAACATCCAAAAACGAGCAGGGGTTTCAACGAAGACTAATTGTTCCAATTGCAGCTTAATTTGCCCTCTCCTTCTGAACTGGTTCTGAAAGTTCCCCAGTGACAAAGGAAGAAGGGCGAGTCAGAGTGGGAGGGTAGAGGCTCTGAGGGATGGTGGAGGGTAAGGAAGAAGCTCAGAGGAGGTGCTCCTTGCTGGACGTATCACAGCCCCTCAGCTCCCTGTTCGGCCCACTTCCCCAAGCACACTGCCCTTCCCCTTCTTGCTCCCATCTACCCACTAACCTTGGAGCCTGTGCAATGAGCAGGGACCTTTTAGAATCCATTTGAACTTGAGCTGCCAGCCTCACTGGGACCTGGAATCAGACTGGCCTTCCCGTCAAGAAAGAGACACATCAAGCAAGCAGTCTCCCATCCTCAGAGGCCCCACACTTGCTGTGTCCCTCTGACTTGAAGGCAAAGCTGCTTTCTACTCCTTACTCCCTAACCATAGAGCCCCATAAGTACCCTGACATACAGGTCATTAAACCTGGTGCCATAGGGTGCTACCCAAGTGGCCAGGAGCTGGTTTATTGATTACTTATTTATTTTGGCAATAAATAAAGATTAAAGATACTCTTCCTGCTTCTGAACATGATGAGCTTAGCAGTACATATCCCAGGAGGGGCCACAGCCCTTAGGCTACTGATTTCTCCACTCTGGGCCTCAGATTGACTATCCCCACAATAAGGATACGGTAGAGTGGGATGGACTTGGTATAAGTTATCTCTAAGGTTCCCTGCAGTAGACTATGAAGCGCAGCAGCCCCTATTCCTATGGATGGTTATAAACACAGACTAGACTGCCCGGGTTTGAATCCCAGCTCCACCTCTTGCTAATTATATGTAACTCTGGGTAAGACTTTTATGAGCCTTAGTTACCTCTTCTGTAAAGTGTAGATAATAATGTAAAATGGGGACTATAGTAGTACTTACTCATGACATAAAGTTGCTTTAACCCTTAAATGAGGTAATACATGTAGAAGAGAAACCTGATACCCATTAAACCCTCAATACTTAACTATTATTCTTCATGAACTCATTTGCTTTAATGTCACAAAGATAATTTAACAATTCAGTGAGGACCATACAAGTACACATCTAGTGTCACCTGTGATTCTCTTTGTTTACCTCAGTTATACAAGGTAAGTATTAAATAATTACATTGTCCAAACCAGCGTTTTTGACAATTTTTGCTACTAACAGCTAGTAACAACTCTGGTACTTGTTTGGTTTTTGAGCTTCCGTTCTGAAAAAGAATTTTGTCCTTTCTTCATTGTGAACCTCTTAAGCACACTTTAAACCCTTTTTTCCTCAAATGCAGTTATACAATAGATTTCTCATAATCTCATGTATGTAATTAGAGTTAAAATATGCCAACCCTGAAGGGACCTTTATTCTTCCTTTTAAAAGAGTCATATTGTATGCATATATTTAAGCCTCAAGGTTGAGGTTTTCCTCATTTTATTTAGATGCCTGGAGATTAGTGAGAAAAATCTGTGAAGACTCATTGTTGTGTTTTACTTTCCTGAATCAACAGTGACACTGATTTATAACTTAATAGTGATTCCCTTGAGTACTTAATAACATAGATTACACCCTAACAAATGCATTTCCTGTAGGCTTAAGTGACTAACATGCTGATCTATTACACTGGTAAAATAATATAGGAAGTTTCATCTTGGTTATTGAGAAAATTTCTAAGGAATTGGTACCTTCTAAAATAGGAGCATCGGGGGCTTCCCTGGTGGCGCAGTGGTTGAGAGTCCGCCTGCCGATGCAGGGGAACCGGGTTCGCGCCCCGGTCCGGGAGGATCCCACATGCCGCGGAGCGGCTGGGCCCGTGGGCCATGGCCGCTGAGCCTGCGCGTCCGGAGCCTGTGCTCCGCAACGGGAGAGGCCGCAGCAGAGGGAGGCCCACATACCACAAAAAAAATAATAATAATAAAATAAAATAGGAGTATCAAATAAATGTTTTTCTATGGATGGATTCTTTCTACAAATTAATTGTTACCTGGGAAAGAGAAATGTATAATTTCATATTCTCAGAATATTCTCACCATGTGTAATTTGAAGAGCAGGCCCTTTTATTTTACTTATTGTTAATTGTCCTTAAAACATTCAGGATCATTAAGAGAATTAAGATATTTAGTACTCTTCAGATGTAGTTAGTAATGTTAAGATTCTCATTTTGCATTTTATTTTCTGGTTCCTGAATCTAGGTCAAATCTGCATGCACTGAACATCCCCAAATGTGCTTTATCCTTTTTTTTTTCTAGTCCTCAGGCCCTGTTACATGTTGATCAGTAAAAAAAAAAAAAATCTTAACATACAGATGCTTGTACTTAGCATCTGTCAGTAACCCTGTGATTAGTGACTCCAGTGTTGCCTAGCATGTCCAAACATCATAAGGCTTGGCTAATGTTTTGATCATGTCTGAACAGCATGTTTAAGAGCCTCTTTTATGGACAGCTAGAGGGTAGGAAATAATCACATTGAACGAAGTGTCCAAGTTCTTGCAACTTGTGGTGAAATCTTTCTGAATATTGATTCCCTTTGATAATAAGCTCAGAAGTTCAAAGCGAGGACCGGAGGCCATGGCTCCCCCTTGCCTCCTTCAGACAAACTGCACTCCTCCTCCTTCTAAATGGACAGGGTTATAAAGCAGAATTTTTTTAAAGCTGTGTTACCCCCTTGACCTCTTTTCAAGTGGCTCTGTTATTAACATTAACTTAAATTCCCTCTGCCAGACCAAGTTTTCAAATAAATTACACTCGGATCATTCCTCTCACCCCATCCTAGTGGTATTTTAAAAATGATGCAATGTGGATAATTTTGTATCTTAGGGTGAGGCTTTTAAAATTCAGCCTCAGGTAAGTGAGTGTTGCTCTTGATGAGTAGCAGATAGGTGTGGCAACTGACTGCTGAGCCTACAGAGGATCTGGCACTGGTAACTCAGATACTAAGACAATTTGAAGGTTTGCTCACCTCTTGTTCCTTACAGAAGCAGAAAGAAGCTTCACTGCATCCCAGAGAGTTGGGGTCTGCTATCTCGCCACACAGTAGATACACAAAAGTATATGTCAAACAAGTCAATGAAAGATTGAATGCGTATTTGGATTTTAATCTAAGCAAGGAAAGAAAGCCCACAGCTCCTCGCTACTCCCACCACCTGCATGTGGCCCTGGTGCCACTCCAGAAACAAGCCTCGTCATCATGAGTTCTCATGTATTCCTCAGAAATAGGGACTGGGCCTTTCGTATGTGGCCAGTGACTGAAAACACCAATGTATTTAGGAAACCTTAATTAAACTAAATGCTGAAAAAGAGGTCACTAGATTGAACATGCAAGAGACCACTGGTTACTTTAAAAAGAACAGTTCCAGTGGAGTGGTGAAGGCAGAAGCCACCCTGCAGTGGGGTGGGACAGGTGGGTGGGAAGTCAATAGAGGCAAGAAATGTAGGCCACTCTTTTAAGAAATTTGCTGGCAAGGGGAAGGATGGAGAGAGAATAGCAGCTTTAGAGAGATAGCTATTCCCCGTATTCTCCCTAATAGAGGAAGGTGTTTTTAGGAAAGGCATCTACTTTATTTGGACTAAGTAATCCCTGTGCCTTCTTTTAAGCCAAGGGAAAATATGTTATGGAAAAAGAAAAGTTGAGGATACAGTAAAAAGAATGAATAAAATCGGGAGAAGTTTCCAAAGAGCAGTGAAAGGTTAGTCTTGTCCACGGTGGGGGGGGGGCAAGAGTGGGGCACACGTCTTCCTTTGCATGGATACGGAATGAGGAAATAATACACTGGAACCCAGAGAAATGTTGAGAAGAGGTGGAGGTAGTGACACAGATGTGTTAAGAATACAATGAAGGGATTCAAGGTTCAAAAGAAGAGACAGGGGCTGTGAGGCTCAAAGGAGATTTGATGTAAGTGGTGACTGAGAGAGAACAGAAGGCCCTCTTGTCTCCTGATGAAGGGCAGTCAAGGGGGCACTTGAAGCATTTTCTTAACCTTTGGTTCCAGTAAGAGTAAGGCTCTGGCCTCTAATGAATGCAAATGCTATCTGACCAGACCCCACTCTCAGGTTTCTCCTTCAAGAGTCTCTATAGAGACAAATGACCCAGTGGAGCAAGCAGCCTAGCTGCTGTATTTTGCAGGAAAAACTAGAAGAATGATATGTTTTAGCCTGTAGCGCTCATCAGTTCTAGAATTGTCTTCCTGTCAGTGGAGAGGGAAGGGTCTGATTTCCATAAAGAGCAAGTCCTGGTTAGTAAGTGAGGTCAAGTGGGAAGCTATTAGAAGTCTCTCTGGGGGATTCCCTGGCTGTCCAGTGGTTAGGACTTAGCGCTCTTGCTGCCGGGGCCCCAGGTTCGATCCCTGGTGGGGGAACTAAGATCCTGCAAGCTGTGCTCCGTGGCATGGCCAAAAAAATGTCTCTCTGGCTTCCTGGGAAGTTTTAATGCCAGGCTCAGATCATTCCAAATTCCATGTCTCTTGCCCCATATCCTAAAACCTCACTACTGTGTTTGGACTATGTTGCCTCCCTGCCTATTTACTCAGAACATTCTCCACTACAGCCAGCCACTGTGCCTGAATTTCCAATTATTAAGCCACTTATTTGGGTTAAGGCTATGTTTTATGAAGATGTATCAAAATGAGAGAGATCACCTAGCAACACATGAGCACCCAGTGATGCCCACAAACACATTTACATGGAGCTCAGGGTCAGATTAGCTTGCTGTCACCTTGGGAGCATGGACCTTAAGAAAATGAAGCACCAGAGAAGTCTGGAAGAAGTAGGACATGGTGTGCTGCCAGGAAGACGGACCAGAATGTGGCAATACAGTGTGAGAAAAATCAGGGCACTGGGCTCTGGAAGCAGCTCTCATCTAAGATGTCTGAAAAAGGGTTTAGAGGCCCTCCAGAAGACAACTTTTACCCATTATATATTTTTCTAGGTCCAATATGGTGCTCTGTAAGACGTTATTTCTATGAGAGCACGTGGAAAAGTGACTGATTCTCCTGCTGTCACTAACATCTTCCAGGTTACTGTTTTAATGGATCCAAAGCAATGCTGTGATAGCTCCCATAGGGACAGAAAGTTAGTTCAAAAGTCTCAACTCATATACTACCTCAATTCAGGCACAGGCCCAAAGAGTTATTCAGAAGGCCAGGGAAGGTTCCACTGCCGAAAGGTCTTGCCCTGACCCAAGATGACAAAGATCATTTTCTCCCTGGATACGACCTGTCACTTTCCAATGAAGTAGATGCCTTAGCATGCATATATCCCTGGGAGGGATAATACACTTACTTTTACATATGTTGTTCTTTTAATGACTGAGACTAGAACCTATTCTGGGAGCAATATTTTCTTCTTTCCAAAATGGAAATATCTTTATTGTTATTGTGATTATAGAAGTAATACATGTTCTTTGTAAACATTCAAACAATACAAATGTATAGAAAGTAAATTGTAAAAGTCCTTCATGATGTCACTTCTCCATAAAGAAAAAGTTGTATTTATCCTTCCAGATTTTATTAAGCTATAGAATCATTTCATTTATGCTATTTTGTACCTTAAATTTTTCACTCTACAATATGTCATGTACGATATAGAGAAGTAAGCTCCTAATAAACCTACCCTCCTGCAGATAATAATGGTAAACTCTGAAACAAAGCATAAACAAACAACTACCTGAGGGATCCGGACAGTAAACAAAAGCAGCCAGAAAAAAAAGCACTCCCCTGAGATTTTGTAAGCACAAGCTGGCCACCATTTGAGTTTCTGATTGAGATTTGTGCTATTTATCTAAAAACTCTCAGGCAAAAAAATTCAACTTCAAGTGGCCCAAGGTTGGTAGTGTCCTCCAGACTACTGACAGAAGCAAATGCAAAGCATTACTGGAAGAATTCTAACTGAATTCAGGTTAAATATATACATATCATGTAACCAATCCAGAAATTCCTTTTCTAGCTATATACCAAGAGAAACTCTTACACGTGTGCAATGGTAAACATGCATAAGAATGTCTATAACACCAATACTTTTAATATCAAAAAACCTGGCAATAACCCATACATCCACATACAGTATAGATAAATCCTAATATAATCATATAGTTGAATATCATGAAGTAGTTAAATGAACTATAGCCAGTTACATCAACATGAATGAATCTCAAAGATACTGAGCAAAACAACAAGAAGCAGTATGATTTAACTTATATGAATTTCAACAACATATAATGAAACAATATTTAGGAATGCACACATGTGTGATAAAAATAATGAAAAACAAGGGAATAATTTATCCAAATTTCAGGCTAGCAGTTGTCTCTGGGTGGGAGGAAGGGTGATGCACTCAGAGGTAGACAGGTAACTTCAGAATTACTAGCAACTTTTATTTTCATAAACTGGGTGGTGATGACTTGAGTGCTTTTTTTTTTCGCTCTGTTTTTGCTCTTTAAAATGCACATACAGAAATTGAGGAAGACACAAATAAATGAAAAGCTATCCCATGTTCATTAAAATATTAGTTTAGAAGAATTAATATTGTCAACATGTCCAAAATACCCAAAGGGGTCTACAGAGTCAATGCAATCCCTATCAAAATTCCAATTCAATTCACAGAAGTAGAAAAAAAAACAAAAGAAAAAACAATCCTAAATTTATATGGAACTACAAAAGACCCCAAATAGCCAAAGCTATCCTGAGAAAGAATGAAGCTGGAGGCATCACACGTCCTGATTTCAAACTACATTACAAAACTATAGTAAACAAAACAGTATGGTACAGGCATAAAAACAGACACATAGACCAATGGAACAACAGAGAGCCCAGAAGTAAAGAGACACACATATAGTCAACTAATCTTTGGCAAGGGTGCCAAGAACACACAACATGGAAAGGATAGTCTCTTCAACAAATGGTGTTAAGAAAACTGGATAGCCACATGCAAAAAAAAAAAAAAAGAAAGAAACTGGGCAGCTATCTTAAACCACTCCCCTAAACTAATTTGAAATGTAATTAAATTAAATATAATACCTGAAAATATAAAACTCCTAGAAGAAAACATAGTGGAAAAACTTCTTGACAATGGTGTTGGCAATGATATTTTGGATATGACACCAAAAGCACAAGAAACAAAAGCAAAAATAAACAAATGGGACTATGTCAAACTAGAAAGCATCCACACAGCAAAGGAAACAATCAACAAAATGAAAAGGCAACCTATGGAATGGAAGAAAATACATGCAAACTAGTTATCTGATAAGGGGTTAATATCCAATATATATAAAAAACTTACAAAACTTAATAGCAAAGAAAACCAAATATTCCAGTTAAAAAAATTATATGTGAAATCTAGAAAAGTTGAACTCATAGAAGCAAAGTATGGAATGGTGGTTGCCAGGAGCTGGAGGAGTGGGGGAAATGTGGAGATGGTGGTCAAAGGGCACAAGCCTTCAGTTATAAGTTGAAAAAGTTCTGGAGATATAATGTATGGCATGGTGACTACAGCTAATGATACTGTATAGCATACTTGAAATTTGCTAAAAGAATAGATCTTAAGCATTCTTTTTTTTTTTGATCTTAAGCATTCTTACCACACACACACACACACACAAAAACAGTAACTATGTGAAATGATGGATGTATTAATTAACCTGATTGTGGTAATCATTTCACAAAATATAGGTGTATAGCATACTTGAAATTTGCTAAAAGAATAGATCTTAAGCATTCTTTTTTTTTTGATCTTAAGCATTCTTACCACACACACACACACACACAAAAACAGTAACTATGTGAAATGATGGATGTATTAATTAACCTGATTGTGGTAATCATTTCACAAAATATAGGTATATCAAATCATCAGGTTGTATATTTTAATATATACTATTTTGTCAAATAAAAATAAATAAGTAGGGGAATCCCCTGGCAGTCCAGTGGTTAGGACTCCATGCTTCCACTGCAGGGGGCACGGGTTCAATCCCTGGTTGGGGAACTAAGATCCCACATGCCAAGTGACCAAAAATAAAGGAAGGAAGGAAGGAAGGAAGGGAGGGAGGAAGGGAGGGAGGAATGAAGGAAGGTAGGGAGGGAGGAAGGGGCGAGGGAGGGAGGACATAATAAGCACATAGATGTTATATATGTTCTTGAAAGTATTTGACTATTAAAAAATGTTTTTAATCCAATCAAAAAACAAGAAGGCAATTGGCTACTTAAATGAGTTCTGAAATAAATTTTAAATTTTTAAAAATGGCTTTTACACAATGTTATATGTCAAATACATTTGATAAAATAAATAAAAAGAAAAAATGCCCTAAATGTTACATCTGTAAGAATTCAGATTTTATTACCTTAGGTTTGAATACAGATACCTGTGCCTGGAGTACCACAGGAATAGCAATGCCAGAGTAGACATTCAAAGGTCATCTAGCCCAGCCCCCAGTCTTTTTGACAGACCTGAAAATCCCATCAGAGAATAGAATATCCGACTGTACATTACAAATTATCTCAAGAGATGAATCCACAGTTTCCTTTGGTAGGTTGCTTTGGATGTGCCTTTGCTCCAAGTGGATCTTTATCATGTCTTCTTTATAAACATGCATTATGAACATTTTCAAACGTACAAAAATGTAGAGAATAATATAATGAACCACATATAAAGCTATCACCCAAAGCAACAAGTAACAAAATGTCACAACCTTCACTTTAGCTATCCCTTTTTTCCTCTACTTATAGAACAATTTAAAACAAATCTCAAACATATCCTTTAGCCCCTACATACTTCAGTATGCATCTCTAAATAGTATAGACATTTTTATTACATATCACCAATGATATTATCACACCAAACACCAAAAATTAATAATTCCTTGGTATCATCTAAAACCTAGCACATATTCATATTTCCAAGATTGCCTCAAAATTTAATTTTATGTTTTAATTGAACAGCATTTATTTTTAAACTACTGTTGAGTGTTCACTGTTTTGTGCCAGCCTCTATATTCCGAGTTGGCTTAACATCCCACTGACATCAAAGCTTGGCTTTCAATTGTTTTTCCCAAGTGCACAGAAATGTGCCCCTAAACCTTCTAAACTCATTCACTTACTGCCTGTTGAGGCTAACGACAATCTGTTTGCCAGGTGGCTTTCTGGAGCACAGAGTAGAGCAATCAGAGCCCCATAGTAGTAAAGCCCATAACAAGAAGTTTCACTGGGTAGCAGCCTTACCTTGCCTGCTACTGGTCTAGCTGTTGTGTTGCCCTGCAACCTCAAAACCACTCTGAATTCCACCTAGGATTGTACAATGGCAGTAAAATACACTGTTTAGGAGTCTCCAGGAAATGACTTGTATAAATGTTTTACTGTCTCCTCATTGACAAGATTTTTAAAAAAGTAATCCCATTGATGCTGTAAGCAGTGCATCTTAGGGAAAAACACTCTTCCAGCTCCTTCCACATGGGGCAGAAAGGCATACATGATCCATACTGGAAGACTTTATTAAAAAAAATTATTTTTAAACAAATACCCTATGACCCGGCAATTCCACTTTTTGATATTTTCTCTAGAGAAACACTCACGTGTGTGCTCAGGGAGCTGTGTATAAGGATTTTTCATTATACTGTTGATTGTAGTGATTAAATCCAAAATTGGGAAAACACTAAATGTGTGTTAATAGAGGAGCAATACATCCATCCTATAAAATATGATGCAGCAGTTTAAAAGAATGCAGTAAATCTGTCTTTACCTGGTAAGATCTCCAAAACTTGTCATTAAATTTAAAAAGCAAGCTTCAGGGCTTCCCTGGTGGCGCAGTGGTTAGGAACCCGCCTGCTAATGCAGGGGACACTGGTTCGACCCCTGGTCCAGAAAGATCCCACATTGCCGCAGAGCAACTAAGCCCGTGCACCACAAGTACTGAGCCTGCACTCTAGAGCCCGCGAGCCACAACTACTGAAGCCCGCGCACCTAGAGCCCGTGCTCCGCAACGAGAGAAGCCACCGCAATGAGAAGCCCGCGCACCACAGTGAAGAGTAGCCTCCGCTCACTGCAACTAGAGAAGGCCCTCACGCAGCAATGACGACCCAACACAGCCAAAAATAAATAAACAGATAAATAAATAAATAATTTTTAAAATAAAATAAATAAATAAAAATTTTAAAAAAATAAAAAGCAAGCTGCTGAATAATACAATATGACACCCATTTATGGGAAAACACAAATCTATATATATACAGTAGTTCTGCCTTATACGCAGGGGATATGTTCCAAGTCTGTCAGTTGATGTCTGAAGCCATGGATAGTACCAAACCCTGCATATACTATGTTTTCCTCTTATATATACATACCTATGATAAAGTTTAATTTATGAGTTAGGCACAGTGAGAGATTAACAACAGTAACTAATAATAAAGTAGAATAATTATAAAAATATACTTAATAAAAGTTATGTGAATGCAGTCCCATCTTCCCTCTCTCTCTCTCTCAAAATATTTATTGTACTATACTCACCCTCCCTCTTCTGATGTGAGATGATAAAATGTCTACGTGATGAGATGAAGTGAGGTGAATGACACAGGTGTTGTTATGCAGCATTAGGCTACCATTGACCTTCTGACAATACATCAGAAGGAGGATTATCTGCTTTGGGTGATCCTAGATCATTGAGCCAGGACAGTGTTGATGGTGGGATGTCAGGAGCAGATGATGTCGATGGTTGGGCATCAGGAAGGGACCAAGCAGGACTGCATGAGATTTCATCCTGCTACTCAGAAGAGTGCGCAGTTTAAAACTTGCGAATTGTTTATTTCTGGAATTTTCTATTTAATATTTTTGCACTGCAGTTGACTATGGGTAACTGAAACTGCAAGAAAGCAAAACCATGGATTGGGGTGGGGGGGCTACTATATCTCTATGTATGCATACATGTATGTGAATGCAGAGAAAAATGTTTGGAAGAATACCTACCAAACTGTAAATTGTGATTGTCTCCTGAAAGAGGACTGGGGTGAGGAGTGTGGTTATGTCAAAGAGAATTTAACACCATCTGCATCTTTTGAAATTTTACAATGACAATGTAGTCAGATGTTACACGTGTAAATTATAATGAACAAAAATATTAAAAGAAAGAACAGCCCTGCATACATCTTCAGGGGCAAAGTAAAATACAGGTTTTCCTAGACAAGGTTTCAAATATTTACTGAGAGCAGACTCTGTGGCAGATGCTGTGGGAAACATGAATGAGCTACAGGCCCCGTTCTCCAAGGGCTGCTCTTCCAGAGGGAAAGATAAGAGGTGAATACATGAAAAGATTCTCTAAAATCAAATACCCATCTACACCCAGTATGGAGTTCACAGGGGGAAAGAGCACAGTAGACTGGGGTGGACGGGGAAAGCCTCAAGGAAGAGGTGGTTGCTGAGCTGGACATGAAGACAAGGTAAGATCTGAATAGGACGGGAAGCCAGTTCTGTTCTGTCTGGAGTTCCATTGAAGAGGAGACAGAGGCAGGGAATCCCAAGTACTTCTTTATTGTCTTTATTGGCTCCCTGGGCAGCTTTTCCCACTGATAGACTCCACTCCCTGGGCTCATGACCAAAGAAAGCACAGCCAATGTACAGCTCATCTCAAACTGTGAATAATCCAAGAATTATTTCAATTTGTCTTTGGAAGGTATCATGTATACTTTTTCTTTTTTTTACCAGCAGATTTAACTTCCCTAATTATGTTCTGCTCATCCGATGTTAAAATGAGTTTCTATTTTCTAAGCCCACATTGTCAAAACTGTCCCTGCCTGATTCTCCCTACCACCCTCTCCCCACTCTGTACCACTACTTGCATCAAACTTTACCTATCTCAGGTCCAACCTAAGTACAAGTCTCACAGGTCGCCATTCTCTGCTGGTGAGTCAGTGGGTGCTAATGAATTAGTCAAAAGTAATTCCTATTAATGTGTTATCTTGCCCACATAATATACTGGCTTAATCAGGCTAATATGAATTCCTCCAAACCCCCTAAGAAATAATTGATGGTGGGAATTTTAGACAATACCTTCAAGACTAAAGCAGAAGATATTTGAAGAACTGGACTCATCCTAAAAGTGAGGGCTTCTGTGCTGGGCAGGGAAGACTTCTAGGCACCAGATGAGAAAAGACTCTCAGTGGTCTGGGCCTCTGGCATATCACTTTACCTGGAGCCATGGAGCACTCCAGAATCCACAATGCTGGACTCTTAGCAGGTTTCTAGGCCAGCTGGTGCCATGGCAAGATCCTTCTCTGAATGAATCCTGGGCCTAGCCTGTGAGCAAGTTATTTTTCATAGGCTTGTCCTGTACTTTAACACTAAACCAGGTACTTTTTTCATCCCTTCTACCCTGGTACACAGAATAGTCTCTATCCAGCACCCAGCAGAGAAATTATGGGTTCCCCCACCTTGGCCTTATTATTGAGATCTGAAAGATTTCTAGTGGAAGAGAATTGACATCTTCCTTTCCTGTCCCTTCTAGAAAAGTCATTCTAATTTCCAGAAGAAGCAGGCTTTCTTCTCCCCAAATTGAGGAGAAAAGTCACTTGGTACAGAATCACAGCTTTGCCAGGTGCCCACAACCAAGCAGAGGTTGGGTTAAACCTTTATCCTTTCACTTATTCCCCAGCTCCTTAAGCAAAAAAGAAAAGAGTGGCTTTTCCATTAACTGTGACAGAATTAGGTGTATTAGGTGAGAGAGCTGGGAAGAGGAGATGAGACAAACCGACCTGGGCGTAACAGATGACCCAGGAAGTTCCCAGTGTAACTGCCAATGTTTATTGAGTTACTCAGTAAGTATATGTCAGATATTCCAATAGGCACCTTTCACAACAGCCCCATAAGGTAAGTACCATTATTATCATTTAAAGAAGAGAGATAAAAATGAAGTTCAGAAATGTTCAGTAACTTGCCAAGGGTCACATAACAACTTAGTGGCAGATTCAAACCTAGAGAGTCTGACACTAGCACCAGTACCCTTAACTACTATACCATGCTGCTGTAGGTGCCATGAACATTTCTAGGCCTGGAGGGGAAGAATCAAGCAGGAAATTGGCAGAAAAACAGCTGGGCAATAGGTAATTGACATCAAGGAAGTCCAGTAGAGGGAGGGTGTCAGGCAGGGCAGTGTGTAGAAGTAAAACAGAACCTAGCAAGGATCCTATCACCAGGCCTGGAATCAAGAAGAAAACTCCAGTGCCCAGGAGGTCAGGCAAGCGCAAGGAAAGGGCATAGCTACATCAAAATTGGCACTTAGGCATGGAAGGAATCCATCAGGAAGCAAATGCCAAGGCTGTCTCGATGCTGAGCTGTGTGCTATGGGTCAAGGACTCCACAGATCTACCCTGACTAGAGAGAGTATATGAAATAAGGCTGTGCTTTCATACAGTTGACCCTTGAACAACATGGGTTTGTTGTTCACTTATACTCAGACTTTTTTCAATAGTAAATACTACAGTACTACACGATCTGCAATGGTTGAATCCATGGATGCGGAACTGTGGATACAGAGCAACCACAGATACAAAGGGCCGACTGTAAGTTATATGAAGGTTTTCAACTTCAAGCTGGTAAGGGTGTCCTCTCAAAATGTTCTCTGTCACTTTCAAATTTAGCACTATGATATGAAATCCATTTTTTCCCTGTTTCTCTTTGGACCATAAGATGGAAATGAAAGTCACTACCCTCTACTCAAGTAGTGGAGAAAAGAGTCCATGGACTAAATACTACATCTAAGAGCTCACAGCAGGGCAGGGCCCAGAAACTGGTACAGAGGCAGTTCTGTTTATTTCCAGTGACTTGTATTTCCCTCCTTTTGACTCATCTCTCCACCCAGACCTAAACCCTATGGTAACACCAGGACCTTGGTCCCAATTCCATGAAAATGGACTTGCAGTATGTCCCATCACCTCAACACCCTGATGATAAATTAAGTTCTATTAATGTTTCGATCACAGTAAGTATAATTGCAGGAGGGGAGATTGTTGTACCACAGCTTTGACTACTCTTGGGACCAGAATCTTGACTGAAATTGACAGTTGGGTTCACTCTGAAATCACTCTTGCAGAATACATGCCAAGGTTCTTTTATAAATATAAGAAATTAAGAATGTCCATATCAATGCTATGAAATGGATTAGAGTATATTAAACAGCATAGTGGATGCTCTGATGTGCCTCCAGATCCACCATTCAGGACTAACACACTCATATCCAACCTGCTGAAAGTACTGACGGCCTGACAGCTCTGAGCTGAGCCCTCTCTAGAAACTGCATGACCCTGAGAGTAAATGCCCCCTCACGTCACTCTAGTCCTGGTCCTGATATGAACAGTCCTTTATCTATTAAGAAAGTTGAATTTGTCTTCGAAAACCTTCCCATAAAGAATACTCCATTACCAGATGGCTTCACTGGTGTGAACTCGATCAAATGTTTAAGGAAAAAATCATGTCAATTCTACCCAAACTCTTGCAGAAAATGGAAGAGAGAGGAATATTTCCCATCTCATTCTGAGAGGCTAATATAATTCTAATACCAAAATTGAACAAAGTTGTTATAATAAGCAAACCAAACACCAACATCCCTCATGAACATAGATGCAAAATTCTAAACAAAATTTTAGCAAATAGAATTCAACAATATAAAACAAGTTTGAGATCTTCGGGGAAGATGGAGGAGGAGTAACACGCGGAGATCACCTTCCTCCCCACAGATACATCAGAAATACATCTACACGTGGAACAACTCCTACAGAACACCTACTGAACGCTGGCAGAAGACCTCAGACCTCCCAAAACGCAAGAAACTCCCCACGTACCTGGGTAAGGCAAAAGAAAAAAGAATAAACAGAGACAAAAGAATAGGGATGGGACCTGCACCAGTGGGAGGGAGCTGTGAAGGAGGAAAGGTTTCCACACACTAGGAAGCCCCTTCGCGGGCGGAGACAGAGGGTGGCGGAGGGGGGAAGCTTAGGAGCCATGGAGGAGAGTGCAGCAACAGGGTGCAGAGGACAAAGCGGAGAGATTCCCGCAGAGGATCGGTGCTGACCAGCACTCACCAGCCCGAGAGGCTTGTCTGCTCACCCGCCAGGGTAGGCGGGGGCTGGGAGCGAGACTTTTTCTTCTTGCCTCTTTGTCTCCTGGTCGACGAGAGGGGGTTAAGACCGCTGCTTAAAGGAGCTCCAGGGACAGGCGCGAGCCGTGGCTATCAGCACGGACACCAGAGACGGGCATGAGACGCTAGGGCCGCTGCTGCCGCCACCAAGAAGCCTGTGTGCGAGCACAGGTCACCCTCCACACCTCCCCTCCCGGAAGCCTGTGCAGCCCGCCACTGCCAGGGTCCCGAGATCCAGGAACAACTTCCCCAGGAAAACGCACGGCGTGCCTCAGGCTGGTGCAACGTCTCGCCAGCCTCTGCCCCTGCAGGCTTGCCCTGCATCCGTACCCCTCCCTCCCCCCGGCCTTATTGAGTCAGAGCCCCCGAATCGACGGCTCCTTTAACCCCGTCCTGTCTGAGTGAAGTACAGATGCCCTCAGGCGACCTACACACAGAGGCGGGGCCAAATCCAAAGCTGAACCCCGGGAGCTGTGCGAACAAAAAAGAGAAAGGGAAATCTCTCGCAGCAGCCTCAGGAGCAGCGGATTAAATCTCCACAATCAACTTGAATTACCCTGAATCTGTGGAATGCCTGAATAGACAACGAATCATCCGATACTGAGGAGGCGGACTTTGAGAGCAAGATATATTATTTTTTCACCTTTTCCTCTTTTTCCGTGTGGATGAAAGGCTCTTGGTGCTGCAGCCAGGAGTCAGTGCTGTGCCTCTGACGTGGGAGAGCCAACTTCAGGACACTGGTCCACAAGAGACCTCCCAGCTCCACATAATATCAAACGGCGAAAATCTCCCAGAGATCTCCATCTCAACACCAACACCGAGCTTCACTCAACGACCAGCAAGCTACAGTGCTGTACACCCTAGGACAAACAACTAGCAAGACAGGAACACAACCCCACCCATTAGCAGAGAGGCTGCCTAAAATCATAATAAGGCCACAGACACCCCAAAACACA
>NC_041234.1:80033934-80035029 GCF_002837175.3 Physeter macrocephalus | reverse complement strand
CTTTACAGACAAGCAAAAGCTAAGAGATTTCAGCACCACCAAACCAGCTCTACAACAAATGCTAAAGGAACTTCTCTAGGCAAGAAACACAAGAGAAGGAAAAGACCTACAATAACAAACCCAAAACAATTAAGAAAATGGGAATAGGAACATACATATCGATAATCACCTTAAATGTAAATGGATTAAATGCTCCCACCAAAAGACACAGACTGGCTGAATGGATAAAAAAAACAGGACCCATATATATGCTGTCTACAAAAGACCACTTCAAACTTAGGGACACACACAGACTGAAAGTGAGGGGATGGAAAAAGATATTCCAACATAGCAGAGGTAGGAACACTACCAAACTCAGTCTACGAGGCCACCATTACCCTGATACCAAAACGAGACAAAGATGTCACAAAGAAAGAAAACTACAGGCCAATATCACTGATAAACATAGATGCAAAAATCCTCAACAAAATACTAGCAAACAGAATCAAACAGCACATTAAAAGGATCGTAAACCATGACCAAGTGGGGTTTTTTCCTGGAATGCAAGGGCTTCCCTGGTGGTGCAGTGCTTGAGAGTCCGCCTGCCGATGCAGAGGACACGGGTTCGTGCCCTGGTCCAGGAAGATCCCACATGCCGCGGAGCAGCTAGGCCTGTGAGCCATGGCCACTGAGCCTGTGCGTCCGAAGCCTGTGCTCTGCAAAGGGAGAGGCCACAGCATTGAGAGGCCCGTGTATGGCAAAAAAACAAACAAACAAACAAAAAGGATTCTTCAATATATGCAAATCAATCAACGTGATAGACCATATTAACAAATTGAAGGAGAAAAACCATATGAGCATCTCAATAGATGCAGAGAAAGCTTTCGACAAAATTCAACACCCATTTATGATAAAAACCCTGCAGAAAGTAGGCATAGAGGGAACTTTTCTCAACATAATAAAGGCCATATATGATAAACCCACAGCCAACATCATCCTCAATGGTGAAAAACTGAAACTATTTCCACTAACATCAGGAACAAGACAAGGTTACCCACTCTCACCACTCTTATTCAACATAGTTTTGGAAGATTTAGCCACAGCAATCAGAGAAGA
>NC_041234.1:80032748-80033302 GCF_002837175.3 Physeter macrocephalus | reverse complement strand
AAATGGGACCTAATGAAACTTAAAAGCTTTTGCACAGCAAAGGATACCATAAACAAGACCAAAAGACAACCCTCAGAATAGGAGAAAATAGTTGCAAATGTAGCAACTGACAAAGGATTTTTCTCCAAAATTTATAAGCAACTCCTGCAGCTCAATAACAAAAAAACACACAACCCAATCCAAAAATGGGCAGAAGACCTAAATAGACATTTCTCCAAGAACATATACAGATTACCAACAAACACATGAAAGAATGCTCAACATCATTAATCATTGGAGAAATGCAAATCAAAACTACAATTAGATATCATCTCACACCGGTCAGAATGGCCATCATCAAAAAATCTAGAAACAGTAAATGCTGGAGAGGGTGTGGAAAAAAGGAACACTCTTGCGCTGCTGGTGGGAATGTAACATGATACAGCCACTATGGAGAACAGTTTGGAGGTTCCTTAAAAAATTAGAAATAGAACTACCATACGACCCAGCAATCCCGCTACTGGGCATATACCCTGAGAAAACCATAATTCAAAAAGAGTCATGTACCAAAATGT
>NC_041234.1:80019592-80032714 GCF_002837175.3 Physeter macrocephalus | reverse complement strand
ATATGGGGAGGGTGAAGGGTAAGCTGTGATGAAGAGAGTGAGTGGCATGGACATATATACACTACCAAACGTAGGGTGGATAGCTAGTGGGAAGCAGTTGCATGGCACAGCGAGCTCAGCTAGGTGATTTGTGACCACCTAGAGAGGTGGGATAGGGAGGGTGGGAGGGAGGGAGACGCAAGAGGGAAGAGATATGGGAACATATGTATATGTATAACTGATTCACTTTGTTGTAAAGCAGAAACTAACACACCATTGTAAAGCAATTTTACTCCAATAAAGATGTTTAAAAAAAAAAAAGAAAACATAGGTCCAAACCCACTCTTTCTGCTAGCCACATAGTCTTCCATGCAGGGAGTATATCATGTATTTAACAGTTCCCTTTCTGGTAAACTTTCCAATTATTTTATTTCTTACAACCATGCCATAATAAACATTATTTGTACATGTGAAAAAAAAAGATGTGGCACATATATACAATGGAATATTACTCCGCCATAAAAAGAAATGAAATTGAGTTATTTATAGTGAGGTGGATGGACCTAGAGCATGTCATACAGAGTGAAGTAAGTCAGAAACAGAAAAACAATTATCGTATATTAACGCGGATATATGGAATCTAGAAAAAATAATGTCATGAAGAACCTAGGGGTAAGACGGGAATAAAGACAGAGACCTACTAGAGAATGGACTTGAGGATATGGGGAGGGGGAACTGTAAGCGGGGACAAAGTGAGAGAGTGGCATGGACATATATACACTACCAAATGTAAAATAGATAGCTAGTGGGAAGCAGGCGCATAGCACAGGGAGATCAGCTCGGTGCTCTGTGACCACCTAGAGGGGTGGTATAGGGAGGGTGGGAGGGAGGGAGATGCAAGAGGGAAGAGATATGGGAACATATGTATATGTATAACTGATTCACTTTGTTATAAAGCAGAAACTAACACACCATTTTAAAGCAATTATACTCCAATAAAGATGTTAAAAAAATAAAAATAAAAATAAAATAAATTAAAAAAATAAAACAATTTTGATACATTGTGACCAAATGGAATGCAAGATTGATGTAATATTTCAAAATCAACCAATGTAATCCACCATATTAACAAAATTTTCTTTTAAAAAAACAAAAGAAGTAAAAACTACTATGTATAAAATAAATAAGCAACAATGATACATTGTACAGCATAGGAAATATAGTGATTATTTTCTAATATCTTTTTTAAAATTTATTTATTTTTGGCTGCTTTGGGTCTTCATTGCTGTGCATGGGCTTTCTCTAGTTGCAGCTAGTGGGGGCTACTTTTTGTTGCGGTGCACAGGGTTCTCATTTGCGGTGGCTTCTCTTGTTGTGAAGCACGGGCTTAAGTGTGCAAGCTTCAGTAGTTGTGGCACATGGGGTCAGTAGTTGTGGCTCACGGGCTTAGTTGCTCCACAGTATGTGGTATCTTCCTGGACCAGGGGAAGAAGCTGTGTCCCCTGCATTGGCAGGCGGATTCTTAACCACTGCACCACCAGGGAAGCCCTATTTTGTAATATCTTTAAATTGAGTATAATCCACAAAAATATTGAATCACTATTTTGTACACCTGAAACCAACATAATATTGTAAATCAACTGTACTTTAATTTTTAAAATTAAGAAAAAACAGGATAATCTGAATAGAGAGAGAGAAAACATTTGATAAAATGTAACATCTATTCCTGACCAAAAAAATTCTCATGATGCTAAGAATAAAAGGAAATTTCTTCAACCTGATAAAGAACAGCTATGAAAAGTACTACAGTTAACATCAGAATTAATGGGGAAAAACTGAATTGTTCCTCCCTTAAGTCAGAATCAAGGCAATAATTTCCATTCTCATCATTTCTATTCATCATTATACTGCAGATACTAGTCAGTACAATAAGGCAAGAAAAAGACATAAAAGACAACCAAATTGGAAAGAAATAAGTAAAATTGTCTTTGATGATTGTCTATGTAGATAATTCTATGTAATCTACATAAAAGCTACTACAATGAATAAGTGAATTTAGCAAGGTTGAAAGATACAAGATATTAACATACAAAAATCAAACTTACTTATACACCAGCAATAAACTATTGAAACTGAAATTTTAAAACAATATCATTTACAGTTGCATCAAAAATATGAAGTACTTATGGATAAATCTGACTAAATATATGCAGGATCTGTATGCTGAAAACTACAAAAACAGTGATGAAAGAAATAAAGACAACCTAAATAAATGGTGGAAATATACAGTGTTCATGGATCAGAAATCTCAAAATGTTAAAGATGTCGATTCTCCTCAATTTGATCTATAGATTCAACACAATACCAATCAAAATTCCAGCAGGCTCTTTTTTTACATATGAACAAGCTGAGTCTAAAATTCATATGGAAATACATCCAACCTAGAATAGCGAAAACAACTTTGAAAAAAAGAACAATGTTGGAGGACTTCCAGTGCCTGATTTCAAGACTTATAAAACTACTGTAACCCAAACACTGTGGTATTGACATAAAGATTGACAAACAGATCAATGAAACAGAATAGAAAGTTTAGAAACAGACCCACATGTATATAGACAATGATTTTTTATCTATCAAGGCAATTCAGGGAAAATAGGATAGTTTATTCTAACAAATGGTGCTGGAAGATGGAGGGGGCCACATAGTAAGGAATGTGAGTGGCCTCTATGAGCTGACAGTGACTCCTGGATGACAGCCAACAAGGAAATGGGGACCTCAGTCCTACAACTCCAAGTAACTGACTTCTGTACCAACAAGAATGACCTTGGAAGCAGATTTTTTCCCAGAGCCTCAAGACAAGAACTCAGGCCAACCACCAACTTAACTTCAGGTTTGTGAGACCCTGAGCAGATAACCTAGCCATGCTGTGCTAAACTTCTGACCTACAGAATTCAGCTAATAATTGGGTATTGTTTAAAGTTGGTAAGTTCATGGTAATTTGTTACACATCAATAGGAGATCAACACATCTGATTTTAAAAAAACTTTTATTTAGAATACAATATATAAAGAACTGTGAAAACTCAATAATAAGAAAACAATCTAATAAAAAATGGACAAAAGATTTGAACAAACATTTCACCAAAGTAGATATATAGATGGTCAATAAGCACATGAAAAGATCCTCACATTATATGTCATTAGGGATATAGAAATTAAAATTAAAATGAATGTCTAAATATTTTAAATGACTATACCTACTATTGTTGAGGATATAGAACAACGGGAACTCTCATACACTGCTACTGGGAATGTAAAATGGTACAACCACTTTAGAAATCATTTGGAAGTTTCTTTAAAATGTTATTTACACAAGATAAATAAAAACATATTCATACAGAAACTTGTACACAAATGTTCGTAAACACTTTATTTGTGATGGCCCCAGATGTGAATGAAACAACCCAAATGTCCATCAACAGATGAATGAATAAACAAATTTTGGTATATCCATAAAATAATACTACTTAGCAATAAAAAAGAATGATCTACTGATACACTCAACAACATGGATGAATCTCTAATTATACTGAAAGAAGTCAGACCAAAAAATACATACAGCATGACTTAATTTATATAAAATTTCAGAAAATGAACAAATAATCTATAATGACAGAAAGCAGATAAATAGTTGCCCAGGGATAGAGCAGGGAGGATAAAGAAGAGTGAGAGGGAGGTTTTATAAAGGAGGTACAAGGCAACTTTTACAGTGATGGATATATTCATTATGATTGTGTTGATGGCATACATGTGTTAAAACACCAAATTGTTTTTTAAGTTTAGTCAGTACATATTCATGTATGTACAGGCTGCATATAGCATCAAGAAATATTTTGTGTGATGAAGAAGCTGAAAATAGATGATAAATACTAGATAAAGGTATTCCCCTTCTTAGATATTTGCAAGTTTAGCAGTAATTCCAATGCCTTCACTCAAAGGAGTCACTAAAAATCAGGTTGCTATATGGGATAACAGAGTGCTTAAACCTATTAGTGCTTGAGCCAGACTATATGGGTTTGAATTCCAGCTCTTTCAACTCACTAGTTGTGTGGCCTCAGACATGTTACTTAACTGTCTCTGTGTCTTAGTTTCCGCATCTGTAAAGGTGCATTGTAAATATCAATACAAATAGGCTGTTACTACTCAACATATATTTCTTGAACATCTACCATGTACCTGATCCTTCGGCAGAAAATGGGAGACTTTTGGCAGAAATATCTATGCACCATTAGGGGATCCCACCACCTTTACCACTAGCAGAAGCATGGCCAGGGCTCACATGGTTTCTTCTGACTGCATTGGGCTACAAGAAACACCTAGAAGAGCATATAATATACTTCTGTCTTAGATGCAGAATTTAACTAGATTGCTCTTTTGTCCTGGTGCCACTAACTTATGATGACTTCCCAGCTTCTACACTGCCTGCATAATAAAATCTACAGAATCTCCTTGGACCTTTCTTTCTTAGTAGAAACTTTTATAATCCAAATTATTTTTCTATCAGACATACAGTATCCATGCATTCATTCAATAGATATTCAATAATCACTGTGTTCTGAGCAAGGTGTGAGGAATGGCAAATACAATGGTGAAGATATATTACTGCCCTCTTCTCAAAAAACTAAATCTAGAACTACCATATGACCCAGCAGTTCCACTCCTGGGCATATATCCAAAAAAACAAAAACACTAATTTGAAAAGATACATGAAACCTAATGTTCATAGCAGCACTATTTATAATAGTAAAGATATGGAAGCAACCTAAGTGTTTACCAACAGATGAATAGATAAAGAAGATGTGTGTATATACATACAATGAAATACTACTTAGCCATAAAAAATAATGAAATTTTGCCATTTGCAGCTACATGGATGGACTTGGAGGGAATTACGCTAGGTGAAATAAGTCAGACAGAGAAAGACAGATAATGTATGATTACACTCCTATGTGGAATCCAGAAAATACAACAAACTAGTGAGTATAACAAAAAAGAAGCAGACTCACAGATATAGAGAACAAACTAGTGGTTACCAGTGGGGGGGCATTATAGAGGTGGGGGAGTGGAAGATAGAAACTATTGGGTATAAGACAGGCTACATGGATGTATTGTACAACATGGGAATTATAGCCAATGTTTTGCAATAACTGTAAATGGAGTGTAACCTTTGTACAAAAATTTTTTAAAGATACGTTACTGCCCTCAATCAGTTCACAGGTTTGTGGAGGAGATAGGGAACCCCTCAAACAACATAACCTATCTAGGAAAGATTTGCTGGCACTGCTCTCACAGAACATACAATATATGCCTGCAAAACCAAATATTCCCTGACTACCAGATAAACCCCACAGAGAGAGTTGGGGACTAAAATCATGTGAAACGATGAGAAGGATAGAGTGACTTTTGATTGATTCCCTTTCATACAAAACTACTTGAGTCCCTGAAAAAACGATGAAGATAGCAAAATCCTATTCCAAAAGGAATGGGCACGACTAATGTCACCATCCTTTCTTGAATACTTCCTTGCCTGTCTCCTGCATCTCCCCACTAAAACCCCACCCATTTCACCTGTTCTTCGCTGAGTAGAGTGTTCTTTGTCTAGAAATTGTCCCAGCGTGCACTTTTCTCTGCATTCTCTCTCTACTGTCAGTCTGCAATTCAACACTACGTAAAGATTATTGGGAACCAACACAAGCAATACCATCCCAATCAACACTCCCGAGGGAGTAGAAACACGCTGTTATTAAAAAACAACAACAGAGGAAGCCAAGCCCAAATTTAATTTCTCCCCAGCACACTTTGGAAAACCCCCCACTATATTCACTCAAAGGCAAATCTCTTTGGGGAAGGCCCTTTCCCTACCATGGCACCCAGAGCCTTCCACGGGACCAGCTCCTACTTAGTCTTGTCCTTTTGAAACACACACACACACACACACACACACACACACACCATTCAGATGAAGAGGCAGAAAGTACCTCATAGCCCCCCAGCTGCTGGTACCAGGGTCAGGACTAGGAATCTGCCCTTTAAATTCCCTCCAAGTCCATCCATGTTGCTGCAATTAGCTGACCCACACACACACACACACACACACACACACACACACACACCATTCAGATGAAGAGGCAGAAAGTACCTCATAGCCCCCCAGCTGCTGGTACCAGGGTCAGGACTAGGAATCTGCCCTTTAAATTCCCTCCAAGTCCATCCATGTTGCTGCAATTAGCTGCCAAGCTTGCAAAACCACAATTCAGCCATAAGCTCAGCCACTCTAGTGAATAAGAGTCAGGGAAGAGATCTGAGCTGAGGCCTGGAGTAGCAGTATAATTTGGATAGGCTGAGAGCAGCAAGAAGAGCATTCCAGTAATATCACTGGGGCAAAAGAACAATGGCCCTAAGGAAGAAAGGCATAAAACATCTTTGGGAGAAAGTGAGCAGCTCAGTTTGACTGTAGCATTGGGTGCATGAAAAGTTGTGATTGTGTGCTACATGGAGAACAGCACAGTGCATGGGCTTTTGTGCTAGACTGCCTAGCTGTGAATTTTAGCTCCTGTGTATTCCTGGCAACATTACTAACTCTTTGTGCCTCAGTCTCCTCACCTTGAGAACGGGGGCAAAACAGAGTGGGAAGAAATGAGAGAGAGAGAGAGACCCTTTAGAAAATTATTGCAGTAGTCTAAGTAAGAGGTGATGAGGAACTGAGTCATTGCCTCTTATTATTTCTTTCTTCTGAGTTTCCTCTACCATAATATGTCAAGTATCTGCCATTTTAAAAAAGGAAAAACCTTCCCCTGATCTCTCTAACCACTGTCCCAAGTCTCCACTCCACTGAAATCTTTTTTTTAAATTTATTTTATTTTTGGCTGCGTTGGGTCTTCGTTGCTGCACGTGAGCTTTCTCTAGTTGGGGCGAGTGGGGGCTACTCTTCATTGTGGTGCGCAGGCTTCTCATTGCGGTGGCTTCTCTTGTTGCAGAGCAGAGGCTCTAGGCGCACAGGCTTCAGTAGTTGTGGCATGTGGGCTCAGTAGTTGTGGCTCACGGGCTCTAGAGCGCAGGCTCAGTAGTTGCGGCACACGGGCTTAGTTGCTCCACTGCATGTGGGATCTTCCCGGACCAGGGATTGAACCTGTGTCCCCTGCATTGGCAGATGGATTCCCAACCACTGTGCCACCAGGGAAGCCCCTCCACTGAAATCTTGAAAGAATCATCTACAGTCACCGTTTCTACTTCCTCACTTCCCATTCTCTCCTCCATCCACTCCATTTGGGCTTCCATCTCTATACTCCACTGAATCTGCTCTTGCTGAAACCGGCAATGATCTCCATGTTGCCAAATCCAACAGACATTTTTTTTTTCTTTTCATTCCTGTTTTGATTATCTACTGCTGCATAAAATAGTCACCCCAAACTTAGTGGCTTAACACAACAATCATTTATTACTTCTCTCAGTTTCTGAGGGTCAGATATTTGGAAACAACTCAGTTGGGTAGCTCTTATGTCTTATACACAGTTACAGTCAGATGATGGCTGGGGCTGGAATCATCTGAAGACTTATTCATTCACATGTCTAATGCCTGCTCTGGAGAGGCTCAAACAGCTGGAGACTGCAACATCTGGGGTTCCTTGGGCATCTCTCCCTATCTCTATGTGGTCTCGTCACCTGGTTTCTCCAGCATGGTTATGTCAGGGTCACCAAACTTCTGACATGGTGCCTCAGGGCTCCAAAGGCTCATGTCCCAATAGAGAACAGAGACAGAGACAGAGAGCCAAACAGAATTTGAATTACATTTTATTACTTAGTCTCAGAAGTCACATAATGCCACTTCTATCATATCATATTGGTCAGGGCAATCATAAAAGTCCATCCAGGTTCAAAGAGAGGGGATGTAGAATCCACTTCTTAATGGGGAAGTGGCAAGGTCACACTGTAGCAAAAGCATGTGGAATGTGAATTATCGTTATGACCATCTTTGGAAAATACAATCTCTCCTTCTTGAAATATGCCATTCTCTTGGTATCCAGGAGGCCATCCTGGTTCTCCTCCTACCTCAGTAACTCCTCTTTCTCAGTCTCTTTTGCTTGTTACTGTCCTTTGCTCGATCTCTAAATGAAGGCGTTGCCCAGGCTTGGTCCCAGTTAACTCTTCTCTATCTTTACTTTCTGACCCTTGGTGACCTTATCCATCTACATGGCTTAAAATAACAATCCCCAAATTTATATTTCCAGGCCTGATCTCTCCACTGAGTTTCAAATTTATATACCCAATTGCCTAACTGAGATTTCTCAGTGACATACATCTCAACCTTAACATGTTCAAAACTGTAGTCTTAATCCCTACACCCCACCATCACCCAAACCAAAACGCCACTACTACTAAGGTGGGTGATTTTCCTACCTCAGTAAATATTCCACAAGTTATCCAGTTGTATAAGCTCCTCACTGACTCTTCATTTTCCCTCATAACTAATAAGTAATTAGTCTGCAAGTCCTATCAAATGTACATTCACAATATATCCTGTATCCTTCCATATCCCTTTCGAACTACCATCACCTTCATTCAAGTCACCATAATCTCTTGCCTGGACTTTTCCAAGAGTTTACAATTGGTCTTTCTATCTCTGGTCTTGCCCTCCTAAAATTCATTCCTCATACAGTAGATGGAGCATTTTTTTAAAATAAATGTATACTAAATCATGTAACACCCCTTCCTAACGCTCACCAATGGCTTCCCTTTGCTCTCAGAATAAAATCCAAATTCCTTCGTGAGCATACAGAGTTCAGAATTCTTAGTTCTTGACCCTGTTCACATCTCTGACTTCATCTCCTACCATTCTCCCCTTCATTCAATATACTGTAGTTGTACTGGCCTCCTTGCTGTTCCTCAAACACACAGAGCATGTTTCTGCCTCAGGACCTTTGCACTTGCTCTTTCCTACACATCAAATATTCTTCCTCTGGGGAATTCCCTGGTGGTCCAGTGGCTAGGACTCTGTGCTTCCACTGCAGGGGGCATGGGTTCGATTCCTGGTCGGGGAACTAAGATCCCGCATGCCGAGCAGCACGGCCAAAACAAAACAAATAGTCTTCCTCTGGGTCTTTGATTGGCTCTTTCCTGTCATTCAAGTCTCTGCTCCAACGTCACCTCCTTAATGATACCTTCTCTTACTATTCAGACTTAATTAGTTTAAGTATGTGCACACACACATGCATTGTGCATCATTCTATCCCATACTCCTGCTTTCTTTTCTTCAAAACATTTACCATTATTTGAAATTATCTTTTGTTTTGTGTTAGTTATTTTCCTCCCCATCCAGATTATAAAGTCCACTAGAGAAGGGATTTTTGTCTGTTTTGTTCATTGATGTGCACCACACATATTAGTTGAATGAATGCACAAACCAAGGTGGGGTGGTGGTGATTTAAAGTGGCAGATGCCAGAGGTATTTTAAAGAGCCAGTCTCCAGGCTGATGCTATCAACATTTAGAGAACATCAAGGTCCCAGACGACTTGTAATCCCCAAATGCCTCCAAAAGTCTAAAACAAGGAAAGGAAATCTAACTTAGCACTTTGGGTGGCTCTGGACCCATTTGCACTGCCATCTCTCTGCCTCTTCTCTCAGATCTCTTTCTGCTTCCCTATTTGGTTTTTCTCATCCCTTTGCTTTATCCTTCTCTGATTATGCCTTCAGCATGCCTGCGGGCACCCAGACATCTGTCTTAGTTCTTCTTTGAGACCTTGGAGACAACGGGGTTTCTAGATGCTTCCTAGAATCCATTCTGCATATTCTTTTCTTCTACCAAATCTTAGTGAGGAATCTCCTTTCTTAAACAGAGCACATCACTCAGGGGTTTGGCCAAGATGATTGCTATAATTCATTTAAATATGTGAGACATTATGAATATCAGAAAAACATTCTCCTCTCATTCATTTAAGCAAAGCTACTCAAGAACTCTTTTCTAAAAATTTTTAACAGGTTACTAGGTCCGTCCTAATGTCATTGATTTTAAATTCTATCAGAAGGTTTAAAATAGAAATCAAACTAATAGATGGGCTCTGGTGTAAATCAACTATCCCATGCTCACTTCCTGTTGAGTTGGCACCAAATCAATCCAGTTAGTCAAGTCACCATAAAGAAAGAAAAATTGAAACATGGACTTTAAACAAACTGACTAGTTCCATGGATACACACAACCAATTTCAGGCCTTTGTAGCTTAAGGAAGAATCTAGAACAGGCAACTCTCTCAATTGTATATTAACCCTAGTTCAGACTCAGCCTCAAGTCTATGAGCCGTGTTCTGATTTTAAACTCACGAATGTTTGATTCATTGTTATTGACAGTTTAGGGCAACTGCTCAGCACCTTTTCTGCTTCATCTGTTTCAAAATCTCAGAAAGTTGGGTGTGCTTCTGAATAAATTCTGTTTCATGCTGACTTCAGAAAATCACCTCTAGCCTCTTCTATATATTTCTATATCTAGCCATGGTCGCTGAGAACTGTGTCACTCCCCCATCTGCTCTTCCCTGGTGGCAGCACTCACAGAATTCCACACCCAGTAGGATACTGCAAATAAGAATCTCTCTTCAGCAAGACAGGTTTTGCTACAACACTGTTCCCATCTTTTCCCTTCCTTATCCAGCCTTACTTCACTTTGTTTACCCACTGAGTTACCAGAGGTGGTGTGCTACTTTATGCAGTGAAGGAAGCCTCTTGTTCACTCCTGAAGGATTCCTATACCAGAGATTCTAGGACAATGTGTGGATGAACACGATTATGATTGCCAAGGAAGGGCATCCTGCTTCTTCCCCTCCATGGCAATCAGTGAGCTGCTCTCTGTGCTTCCAGGATGAGAAGGAGTTTGAAGCTCAGCCTCAGGGTTGGTCAGCTGATTTGAAATGGACTCAGTGAGTACAATGCCCTAACACACCCTATCAACTAGCAAAGTAGGGGTGCAGGGGTCAAAGGGAAGTGCTCCTGTGTGTACAATGTAGAGAGCTGGGCACTAAGAGGTTATTTGCAGCCTCACATCTGTGGCTGGATGCTGTGGGCAAGAGCAAAAGAGCAATGAGCAAAAGAGGCAGAGGCAGAGGCAGAGGAAATGGCAGTATTAGGGCAAATGTCTTAGATATTTCATGGACAGTATCAGCACCAAATGTTTAAAAGTCTTCTAATATCTTTATCCATCACTATAAACTCCACTGTTCAGAAAGGAATCACACCTGAGACTGACCTTATGCTGTCTCCCTACCTCTGACTCACTGCCCTTGAACCAGAAGGACAGAGGAGGGATCGGGGTTCTCCCAAATCTACTTCACTCCTCAAAAGTGATGGAAACAGACTCCAGTTGCTGCTCTACTTGGAACCCACAATATGATGAGAAGACTTCAGAAATCCATCAAATGGGATTTTGGTGATTTGGCCTGCTCGAGACAGTAGCTGAGAAATGGGCCTTTCAGGCACCCATATGCATTATGTAGCTTTGTCCATGATGCCCTGGCCCAATTCAAAGGGGAATCTTCCCTGAAACTCCCTTCTTAAGCCAAAGCTGACAGCACTTACTTAGAAAACTTTGAAAAGCAAGTCTAATTGTGACTTTCAATTCAGGACTCTCCCAACTCCATTCTCCTTTTCATTCTTCACTAATCCAGGTGCCAGGCACAACCTATTCATCCCAGTTTCTTGCCCTACTCTATCCTGATTATTAACGTTCATTCTTGTGACACTTTGTTCGAGATTCCAACAGTAACATCACACACACACACAAAGATGTAACACTGTTTTTGGTTTATTACTTCTAAATAAACACTTTTGAATAAATTTCTCTGGTCTCCATCAATAATTCAAATTCCGTACCATATTCCCACTTTAATTTTTTAAGAATTCTATTTAAAATAAACCTCTACTTCCTCCTCTTTAAAAAACTCTCTTCTACCTCTCCTACATGTGAAAAATACTAAAGATCTCATGTCAACTTTCAGCAGAGACAATGGCAAAGAATCAGAGTAGACAAATACAAAGAATTCTCATCCGTATGGAACAACAGAGGCATAGAGTCCAGACCTTTCTCAGGGTAATACTTGGCAAATCACTTTCCTTCTCGGAGCCTATTTCTTCACTGGAAAATTAAGAAATCTGACTCTCATTTGGAAAAGCTAGTTTCTGACCTAAGGATCACCGGGTGGCCTTTGGCTGAGAATTTTTAGTTTTCTTCTTTGTTATTTAATGGCCTACAGAGCTTCCCTGAAAATAACGTGCCTTTTTTTAAATTTATTTTTTAACATCTTTATTAGAGTATAATTGCTTTACAAGGGTCTGTCAGTTTCTGCTTTATAACCAAGTGAATCAGTTATACATCTACATATGCCCCCACATCTCTTCCCTCTTGCATCTCCCTCCTACCCACACTCCCTATCCCACCCCTCTAGGTGGTCACAAAGCACCAAGCTAATCTCCCTGTGCTACGCAGCTGCATCCCACTACTATCTATTTTACGTTTGGTAGTGTATATATGTCCATGCAACTCTCTCACTTTGTCACAGCTTACCCTTCCCCCTCCCTGTATCCTCAAGTCCAATATCTAGTAGGTCTGCATCTTTATTCCCACCTTGCCCCTAGGTGCTTCTGACCATTTACATTTCTTTTTTTTTTTAGATTCCATATATGTGTGTTAGCATACGGTATTTGTTTTTCTCTTTCTGACTTACTTCACTCTGTATGACAGTCTCTAGGTCCATCCACCTCACTACAAATAACTCAATTTCATTCCTTTATAAGGCTGAGTAATATCCTATTGTATATATGTGCCACATCTTCCTTATCCATTCTTCTGTTGATGGACACTGAGGTTGCTTCCATGTCCTGGCTATTGTAAGTAGAGCTGCAATGAACATTTTGGTACATGACTCTTTGAATTATGGTTTTCTCAGGGTATATGCCCAGCAGTGGGATTGCTGGGTTGTATGGTAGTTCTATTTGTAGTTTTTTAAGGAACCTCCATACTGTTCTCCATAGTGGCTGTATCAATTTACATTCCCACCAACAGTGCAAGAGGGTTCCCTTTTCTCCACACCCTCTCCAGCATTT
>NC_041234.1:79932756-80018580 GCF_002837175.3 Physeter macrocephalus | reverse complement strand
TATTTCTTTTTCTTCTCTGATTGCTGTGGCTAAAACTTCCAAAACTATGTTGAATAATAGTGTTGAGAGGGGCCAACCTTGTCTTTTTCCTGATCTTAGTAGAAATGGTTTCAGTTTTTCACCACTGAGGACGCATAACATGCTTTGAGGGCACTGGGAAGGTCAATTCTCCCTCCTTCTAGGAAAAAAAATAGATTTCCCCCTATTTGCTTGATTTATTGACAGAATTTCCAGCTGTTTTGCTACCTCTAAGCAGTTCCTTCTAAAATTTGTATCATTTCGGAAAGAGTAGCATGTTAAGCTGTCACCAGCCAAGAAATTGTAAGCTTACTGAAGGGAAGGGGAAATGAAAAGGGAAAAGTTAGCTTCTCACCTTTGGATGCCAGCAATCAGGCCAGACCCTAGCTAGAGGGCTTGTGGACAGGAGGGCACCAGCAGGAGCTTTGGGCATGACATGGAAAGAGGATAGGGTTTCCATCATCCGTTTGCCACCTTCCCCAACAGTCTGCTACCAGGTAGAAGAGCTTTGGCCTTCTCTATTTCTCCTAAAAAGAATCTTCTTCTTTCCTTCCTCATGTCAGTTGTATGCTGATGGAACAATCTGATCAGTACTTGACAAGACAATATTAGATCAAATAGTAATCAGTCTTTTTCAGATGATTAAACATGAACTAGAATTAGATGAGGACAATAAAGATGTCCTGATAGAGTACAGCAACCCAGGCCCTTCAACATCTCTGGAACCCAAATTTTCTCCAACTTCACAGGTTTGCAAGTCTGTAAATTAAACCCAACAACCTTACTGAGTAACTACTAGGTAACAAGCTATGTTCTAGGTGCTAGAAGGGAAAATCAAGCAGCAAAAGCCTAAGCTCTTCCTTCAAGTAGCTTGTGATAGAGGTGAGATGATTATATATCTTTGTACCAAACATTGGAGACTTGTTTTAATGCACAAGTTGAGCAAGGGTAAGATCCAGGGAGAACATCCTAGGATGCTAAGGTGATCCAAAACCATGGAGGTGCCAAGTCCCAAGAGCTGCTGGGAGGAAGTAGAGCAGGGAATGGAATCCTCATTACATGGCAGTCAGAAGCCTGAAAGTGGAATCAGATTCCAGGTGAAGGGAAGCCTGGAAGATGGGGAGATAGTAGCTAGAAACCTAGAGCTGGGGAAGGAGCTGGTTCAAACAGAGAATGCCAGACATGGAGACAGGAACCTAAAAGTCAAGGCAGGTCAAACCAGGAAGTTATGCGATGGCCTGTCAGACAGAGCAAAGGCCCAGCAGCAGATAGAAGAATACCAAAGGAAGTCAAAAACTATGTCAAGGTGACTGTCAAAAGTTACACAAGGGACTAAGGAACAAAGGAACAATTTTGGTTGCTTAGCTGCTTATCCAATTTGCTTGATTTTCTATTCCCCAGAGGGCCATTAAGCAGGGCTTCTCCACATTGGCTGACCATCAGAATCAGCTTGTACCAAAGCCCAAGGTCTACCATGGACCAACTGAATCAGAATCTCTAGGATGCAGCCCAGGCAGCAGTATTTTTAAAAGTTACCCGGATGATTACAATGATTAGTGAGGGTGGAACACCACTCCTTTAAAGTGCTGGACAGCTTTAAGAGATTACCCTAGGGTAACCTTAGTCAGGAAGGCTTCTGAGAGGATGGGAATGTTGATCAGAATCTTCAAGGGTAAGTGTATTACTCAGAGTTCTCCAGAAAAACAGAAACAACAGGCAGATAGATAAGTTTTAAAGGAAATTTATTATAAGGAATTGGCTCATGCAGTTACTGAGGCTGAGAAGTTCCACAATATGGGGTCTAAAAGCTGGAGACACAGGAAAGCTGGTGGTATAGTTCAGTTCAAGTCCAAAGGCCTGGGAACCCAAGAAGCCAATGGTTTCAGTCCTGGTATGAGGACCAGAGAAGATGAGATGAGATATCAAGCAGTGAGGCAGGAAGCAAAAAGGGGCAAATTCCTCCTCCTACCCTTTGTTCAATTCAGGCTTTCAACAGATTGGATGAGGCCCACCCACAGTAGGGAGGACAGTCTACTGAGTCCACCAATTCAAATACTAATCTCATCCAGGAACACCCTCAGAGACACACCCAGAATCATGTTTAATCTGGGCACCCTACAGCCAGTCAAGTTGACATGTAAAATTAACCATCACAATAAGCAATATTTAGGCTAGATGGAAGGAAGTGGGTCTTCCATAGTGGAGGAACAAGGAATGTGAAGGCAATGAAAGATATGATGGAGAAGGAACTGTCTGAAATGATCCAACTGCAGTGGAGGGAGAGTCACTCTAAGTCTATAGAGATAGGCCAAGGAGAGGAGAAGGAACCTGGTGGGGGACCCTGAAATTTGGGTCAACCAAGTTGATCTTTTGCACCATATCAGAGGTAGTTCAAATAAGGAATCTAAATTCTTGAAGGTTGTTCCCTTCTCTGTCTTTTCCCCCTCCCATCAACTTTCTATTAAAAGTTCCTTTTCAAAAAGTCCAAACTCGTTTCTTATTAACTAAGGTAAAAGGCATTTTCTCCCAATTGGGGAAGATAGATAAGTAATGCTGATACTCTGCTCTCAAAGTGCATAGGCCATGGCCTTCTTCAGAGATCAGGAAATGATAGGTTTCTTGTTCAACACTGGCCAGATGGGCCACATCCTCCTGCTGAGACGTCCCTGCTCAACTGCTAGATAAACATTGATCCCAAACTGATGATTGAAGACTCGCGGCACAAAGCGCCCCCCAACTTTCTCCCAATATGACTCTCTCAGCAGATGGTCTATTTCTTGGCCCAGAGAAAATAAAAACCACTGGGTACAAACTCCCCCAACTCTCTAGGCCCCTCCCTACATACTTTTCTATATCTGTACCAATGCCTACTTTCTTGTCTCTTATGGGGAGGAAGGGTCCTCCTCCTAACTCAGGCCAAACCTCCAGCTGGGTTCTGAATCCCATCCTCTGTCTCCCTCGGAATTATGTTCCAATGATTAGCCTTTATCTCTCCCATATCTTTAACATTGATTGGCTCATTCCCCTCCACAAATAAAAATTGAAAAATCTCACTCATCTTAAATAAACAAATTCTTACCTCCCTTGACACTCTATCCCTTCTTGACACTATCCATCATCTCTCCTCACCTGACCATGCTTCTAAAGCAAGTAATCTACATTTGATATCTCTACATCTCACCACCGACTCTCTCTCCAACCTATAACCTGGCTTTCACTTTCACTGATCTACTGAAATTGTTCTCACTGAAGTCACCAATGTCCTTGTTTCTCAAATACATGGACCCTTTTCAGTTGTTATCTTCTCCTCTCAGCAACATGTGATGCTTGACAGCTCCCTCCATCCTTATTTTTCCTCTTCCTTTGGCTTCTATGATGCCACACTCTCCTGGTTTTCTTCCTACTTCTCTGCTCTTTTTCAGTCTTCCTACTGTATACTCCATCAGCTCTGAGTCATCAGTTTTCAATTCTTAGAGCATCCCCCTTTCACATATATCCATTTGGCAAACTCCTTTAAATTCTAAAGGTTTATTTCAAATACTTCTTCCTGCCCTCATGGATCTCACAGTCATGTGAGGGAGACAGACATCAAACAACTAAATAGATAAATGAAATAATTTCAAAAGTGATGAGTGACATGAAGAAAATAAAATATGGTGATGAGAAAGAGTAACTGATCATATGGTAGCTAGAGTAGACCTCTGTGAAGAGGTAGAATGTGAGCTGACACCTAAATGACTTGAAGGAGCCAGACATGAAAAGATCTAAGGGAAGAACAATACAAGAGAAAACATTTCTGTTTATCAAAAATAGCCAGTGAGGACAGAATAAAATAAGCAAGGTGGATAGTATTGAGCATAGGCCAAATCTTGGAGGGTCCTTTAGTAAAAGTAAAGAGTTACTTTATTTATTAGTAAGATTTTTACATTTATTTATTATAAAAACTAAAAAAATATTTATTTTTGGCAAAATATTGGAGTTTTTTTCTATATGTGACGAAAAGCCACTAGAAGAGAGACCAAAATATGGTTTACATTTTTAAAAGATCACTCCAGAGGATGAATTGTAAGAGACAAGGGTGGAAGCAGGGAGACCAGTTAGGAAGTTATTGCAGTGGTCCAGGTGAGAAATGATGGAGGGATGGGCTAGGGTAATGGCAGTCAAGGTGGAAAAGTGATAGAAGTTATGACATATATTGAAAGTATACAAGACTGTAAGGTTTTGGAGGGTGAGAGAGAAAAATCAAAGATGGTGAGTTTTCTGACTTGAGCAACTAGGTGGATGGTGGTGCCTTTTACTAAGATGGAGACTACAGGGGAAGGAATAAATTTGTGATGAGGGAGTGGGAATCGAGGCAGTTACACCTCTCTAGATGCTCTAGACAAATTATTTTAGACTTCAGAATTCCAGTCTATATCACACTTTTAGCCAAGCTTCTCTTCTACATTCTGCGTCAAAACCCATTTGTCTTCAGCACACTATCTGCAGGTCTTCTAAATGCTCCAGAAATGGCTTATTTGGTGCTACTTCAGTCACCACTAAGAAAGTGATTTTACTTCTCTCCACTACTGAACCTTGTGCCTCCTAGATGCACCTTAAAACCATGAAGGTCAGAAAAGAGTCTATGGCAACAGTCTTCAAAAACCTCTTCAAACTAGATTGGTTATTCACCTGAATGCCTCTGTAATTCCCAGTCATTCATGGCACTGTTTATCCATTTTCTAGGCCCCTGCTCAACTGTCCAAATTGTTACTCTGGTGGTGTACAAATTTCAGGTTTACAGAGTACAGGTCTGTCTGGACTCCTGGCTCCTAAGGCCAAAGAACCTATCTAATACCTTGTGAACTAGAAAGGGTATGCTGTAAAAACTTCCATCTACATCCATATCCTTGTTAATGAAGCCTTTCCACTGCAAAAGAAAAAAAAAAAACACTGTATTTGATCCCCCTTCCAAAGCTTTCCTGGATGAAGGAGATGCTGTCCAGGCTTCAAAAGAACTTCTATCTACCTTAAAAGAGCAGCAATGCCTCCTGAGCAAGTAGCTAACAGGGAGATAACAGACACAATGATAATAACCGCATGGACGAGTACAGACTATGTGCCAGATACTGTGTGATGTGCTTAAAATTCTTTATAGCCTCAGAAAACCCCTATGGGACGGGTGTTATTCTCATTTTGGCATTGAGGAAACTGAGAGGTTTTACAAAATTAAAGTGACTTAGCCAAGGTCACATAGCTAGTAGGACCAGAACCCAGATCTATTGATTCCAAAACCCATGCCTTTAACTACTATATTATGTATAAGTAGCTATTAGTGGAAATAGCTACCATTTCGTGAGCACATACTTGTGCCAGTCATCATGTTCTAAGTACTTTACATGCATTATCTCACTTAATACTCACAACAAACATATGAGATAGGGACATACCACTTTTATCCTGTTCTTCAAATAGTCCAGAACTCTTTAAGATTGGAAAAAACTTGCCTAGCCCTCCAGTCATCAGACTCCCCACAAAAAGTGGCGCTTGATTAAGAACTTTCATTGACTCAATTCACCTCTCTACGGAAAATTTTTCCTGTTGCACCTGGCCTCAGTCCAATTCCTGGCTACAAGTCACAGCCCCTGCCCTTGTCACTTCCCCAACTCCCCACTCAAATTTCTTACCTTCCAGGCTCCACAGCCTCTGCTCTATTGAGCCTACCTGCATATCTGACCAAGAATATCTGTTGGCACAGACTCACGTGCCCTAGACCAAAAGGGAGCATTCTCTAGACCCTCACCCTGGAGGCTATTTAAATTTAAATTAATTAAAACTAAATAAAAATTTAAATAATAGTTCCTCAGTCACACACTCTTAATTACTAATAGTCACTAAAATATGGTAATAAGGGTCTGAATTGGAAGGAGGTGAGTATAAGAGCTACTGAGAAAGGAAGAAGATTCTAGACGACTGGATGACTGACTACTTAGGTCACAAGAGAGAAGAGGAAGAGAGAAATGAGAAGGAAAAAGAGGATGAGGAGAAAAAAAAGAAGAGGAGGAAGAAGAGAAAGGGAGGAGGGGAAGGAGAGAAAAGGGAGGAGAAGGGAGAGGAAGGGGAGGGGGAGAAGAAACAACAACCATAACTATGATGACAACAATGATGACCAACCTAAGCTCCTTAGGAAACAGCCATAGAGAGGGGTTAAGGAGAAACATTCTTGTAAATAAAGCGGAGGTAGAAGAATAAAAGAAGTAAGAGGAAAACCAGGCCAGTGTGATGCCACAGAAGTCAAGGAAGGAGACTGTTTCAAGGAAGGCAAAGAGGAGAGTGAGAACAGTGCCAATGCTATGGAAAAATCTAGTTGGATGAGAATTGAGCAAAAGCCATTGGAATGGAAACAGGGTAATATATAGAAGAGGCATTTTAGTTGAGTATTCATCCATAATTCTTTCAATAAATGTTTGCTGATGGCCTACCAGGGACCAGGCACTGTGTGAGGTCCTAGGTAATACATTTATGAATAGAATTATATACTTATTCTCTTCATACCATTTACAGTCTGGTGGGGGAGATAGACAATAAACACATAAACAAGCAAATACATGTAGAGCAAATCCAATTATTATAAAAAACAAACAGTTTGCAGGGGTAGTGAATAATGGAGGGAACCCACTAAATAGTGTGTTCAAAGAAGGCCTCTCTGGGTTGTTGAGTAGCATTAAGCGAAGAAGTCAGATTAAAGAGTGAAAGAGGGAGTGTGTTGTAGGGCAACGAGGCAGATAGTATGATTGCTATGTTCAGCAGTTGGCAATGAAAAGAAGCAAAGAGATAAAATAGTATCTATGAATGATTGAGGGACTTTTATTTCACCCTAGAGAAGTATGAGTAGAAGGTAATGAAGAGAGAAAGACTGATTATATTAGAGAAAGAGCAAAAATTGATGGAGTGTAGCCCCACCTTTGAAAGGAAAAGGAAAATTTTAAACTCAGGTGGACGGGCTAGCCTTATAAAGAAGAAGAACACTTCTTTCACTGAGATAGGAGGGGAAGTTGACAGGAAACTGAAGATACAGAGAAATTCTGAGTAGGTGAAGAAAGTACTGTATAAAAAAAGATATGGAAATCAAGGAATATCTGGTGTTCCACAATCCATGGCCTTCATCTTCTCATGAGGTACCATGCAAGATCATCGACTGAGAGTGTATGAGAGTAGGATTGAGAGTTTGTATACAGAAAATATCTGGAACATCCATTGTGGTGAATATGATAGGATGTCAACAAAGATGAATAGAATAATTGCTGATGGAGCAGTAATGGTAGAGGGTAGGTAAGGTATGAAGGTAGAAGACCAGATAGCATTATTCTGTAGGCCACCTAGTCAACAAATGTCCATGCCTTTCTTCCACAACTATTAGCATTCAGACGCTGAGAAAGCAGGTAACAGGGATAACCCAAGGTGGAGACGGGCTTGGTGAGCATGTGACAAAGTCAAAGAGTGTAGAATTCAAGGATATTAGAGCAACCATCAGTGGCATGGCTCGCTGTGGGGTCTCTGGGGAGCAGGAAGGTAAGGACAGGCAGGAATAACATTGTGAATTAGGAAGGGTTAAGGTGTCTAGAGTTGCGATATGAGGGGAAGAAAGCAGATTCAGTGTGAATAAGAGAGTAGGAGAGTTAAAGGATCACAGGTTATGGAGAGAGAGGGGTAGCTCTGAATTTGAAATCACAGAGATGAAATAATTTGAAGTTCAGAAATGTCCAAGGTGTGGCTGTGGTTGGCTGAAGTGGAATAGAGAGGAATTGTATAGTTTGTGAGAAAACTCAAGGTGTTGTACTGACCACCTGTCCAGATGACAGGAAATCAGATTGTTGGGAAACCTGTGAGGCAGGTATAGAAGTCAAAGAACATATGAAAGAAAGTCAGAGATGAGTAGACACAAAATGTAGAAAAAGCTTCTCATGGAGCATCTATTCCTACAGTTCCCAAATATCACCATATCACTTATCCTTCCAAGCCCAAAGTGTATTTCTCACATAATAGATGAGGAAACTGAGGTCTACAGATTTTAAATAGCATTTCAAGTTCACAGAGCAAAATCTGTGTCGGAGACTGGAATCTGTCACTAAAATATGGAGCTTCATGTACTTTCCAAGTCAGTAGATGCCTTTACCTTCCATTATACTTTTTGCCTACAAAGACCCTGGCCCCTGAGTTCTACCTATCCATTTTTGCTTCTGCTTTGCTGGAAAGGAGGTAAATATAAGTGATTACATTTCAGCATGGGTGTATGGACTATTTTCTTCTTGTTTTCAAGGACATTCTGTGGCAACTGTTCCTAGAAAGATAATAGAGGAGAGACACAACTTCTTACTTATTACTGTATTAAGCACAAATGTCATGAGAAAGAGCAAGTTTACTGGGATTTCTTAGGCTTCTTTAAAGCATTGAAAACATGCTGATACCTCCATACATTTCATATTTTATCTAGTACTTTGTATAAATATAGGTATCACCAACACAAAGGAGAGATAAGATGTAATTGAAAGCAGAGGGAAGAAACGGATAGTAATTTTAGATTTTGTTTATGTGGACCATTTTTAAAGTCTTTATTGAACCTGTTACAATATTGCTTCTGTCCTATGCCTTGGGCTTTTTGGCCCCAACCAGGGATCGAACCTAAACCCCCTGCATTGGAAGGCAAAGTCCCAACCACTGGACTGCCAGGGAAGTCCCAACTGACAGCATTTTTATAAGGGATAACAAGATCTGTGAAAGGAACATCCTTTACAAATTGACACAGCCTAAGGATAACACAAGCACAGCCTCAAAACACATCATTCCATCTGTCTGGTAGCAACACTGCTGTGGGAAGAAGAGTTTCTAAACGCCACCCAAATTATCTCTGACTTATTTTTCTTGACAGACACCAAAGCTGACTATTGGACAGCCCATCCCCCCCAAAAATAAGGCAGTCATTTCTGCAACAGAAATCCTGGAGGGCTCCTAAATTCCTGTTACTTACTTGTCTGTTTGAAAATTGGCTCAAGAAGTTTAAAAGGGCTACTTAGTTCAATCAAGTTGGTTGTTTGATGTGATGATATAAGATCAAAGTTGCCCAAATACCTTTCAACTAATGACTTAGATGATGATGGTAATGATAATAATGATGCTATCACTGCTGCTGTTGCTGATGATCACTAACAGGCAGTGGGTGTGTACTATGTGCCAGGCACTGGCCTAAGCATTTTACCTAAATATATTCAACTGCCTAATTGACATCACTACTTATATGTCTCATAGGTACCTAAAGTTTACCATGTCTGAAATGGGACTTTGAAAGACAGAAGAGATTTCATGTAGCTTATAATCTAATAGGGGGAGACAAGTAATAAATAAAGAAACAAATAAATATGTAATATCAAGCAGTGATGATCATTACAAAGAAAATAAATGATACTGATGGATCGTGAAAAAGGATGAAAAGGTATGTGTAGCTACCTTAGATAGGATGGTTAAGACCTTTGAGAAGAGATGACCTTTAAACTTGAGATTTGAACAATGAGAATGAGCCAGCCATGAGGAAACCTGAGAGAAAGCATTTCAGGCAGAGGGAACGAAATTGCAAAGGTCCAATTACAGGAAGGAGCTTGATGTGCTTAAGGAAAAGAAAGAGGCCAGTGTGGCTGGAGCTGAGTTAGTAATGGGGGTCAGGGGTGGAGATGTAGTACAAGGTGAGATGAGAGAGGTAGGCAGGGACTAGATTATGCAGGGTCTGATAGGCCATGGTAAGAAGTTTGGGGTTTATTCTAAGTACAATAGGAAGTTACTGGATTTTAACGGGGTTGGGGGGAGTGGGTTAGGATATGATTTCAAGCCTATCGTATAGACAGAAAGAGGGCCAGAATGGAAGTATGGAGGCCAAATAGTAAGCTATTGCAGTAGTCAAGGTTGAAGATGACAATGACTTGGAGGAGGGTGTTAAAATGCTAAAAGTTGTAAGAGGTGTTCAGATTCTGGATATATTTTCGAGGCAAAAGAGACAGAACTTAGTGGCTGACCAGATGTGAGAGGTGAGAAAGAAGAAACTGTAAAAATGTTTCCCCATTTCTGGCTTAACTAATTGAGTAAGTGGTATTGCAATTATCAAAGATGGAAAGATTTGGGCAAAGTACAGGTTTGAAGGTGGCATAGAAGCAATCAAGAATTCCATTTGGAGTCAGCTAAGTTTGAGAAACTAGTGAAACATCCAAGTACAGATGTCAAGTAGGCAAGCAAAATATATGAATGAGAAACAGTCATATAGAAGAAGAAAGGTATACAAATAAACCAGTGTCAATTACATTTTCCCCCAAATAATTATACAAATAATTATTGTTTGTCACCCTTGCTAAAATATAAGCTCTATGAGGGCAGCAATATTGTCTGTCTTATTCTCTTGCATTTCCAGTACCAAACACAATTCCTGGGAAATAGTAGATACCCAATAAATATTTGTGGAAGGAAGGAAAAGATGCAAAGAATTTCGTTCTCTGATTAGGTCAGATTTTAAAATGGAAAGGCATTGAATAGCCATTCTCTGCTCTTCCTCCAGAAGGAGAACTACTGACCTGGTTGGTCTGATTTAAGGACACTTTGCAGGGAGGGGTGGTGTACATTTTGAAGAGGTAGATTTCAAAGAGGCCAAAGACTGATTAAAGTCTCTCCCTCTTCTTCCCACGCAGCAGGAATAAGGACCACAGATAGCTTCCATATGGCTTCCATAAAGGCCACAGCTAGCTTCCATATGGGAAAAGGCCATCTGTCTGCTTTCCTTGAACTAACCTTCCCAAATAGAGAATCGTACTTCAGTCGAGCAAATACAAGTACTTATGCTCCTTTGCTAGAATCTCCAATTTGCATGCATTATTTCGGGGATCAATAAACAATAGCACTTGGGTCAAATTTGGTCCCCACCTGTTTTTCTTAGCCTGAGAGCTAAGAATGGTTTTTACATTTTCAAATGATTGAAAAGATCAAAAGAATAATATTTTACAGAACATGAAAATTATATGAAATTAAAACTTCAGTGCCCATCAGTAAAGTTTTATTAGAACACATCCATGCTCATTCATTTACATATTGTCTATGGCTGCTTCAGTACTACAATAGCAGAATTGCATAGTTAACAGAGACCATATGGCCTACAAAGCTGAAAGTATTCACCACTTGGCCGTTTATAGAAAAAGTTTGTAGACTCCTGCATTATTTCATTTCATGCTCACCACAAAAAATATATAATACTTTGATGATATATTTATTCCCATTTTACAGAAGATAAAGCTAAGGCTTACAACAGCCAGTAAGTAGTAGAACCTGGATTCAAACTCAACACAATAACAAAAATTTAACAGTGATATTTAATAATTTCAACTACCATTAACTGAGTGCTCACCAAATGCCAGAATCAGTACATAGGAGTTTCCATGATTTAATCCTTTAATCATGTAATCTTCACCACAATTCTATACGAAAGATACTACTATTATGATCTCCATTTCATGGATGAGGAAACTGATACTCAGAGAGGATAAGTGACTTGGCCGAAGTCTCATTTTAAGAGAACTAGGATTCACAGCCAGCTCTTAAGAAGCTGAATGTTAGGGGCCATCTAACCAGAAAACAGGAAGTTTACTGTAGGCACCTGTCAGGTCGGAGATGATAAGGAAAGGCACTGAAGATCCTCTCTCTGTTCTTCCTCATGCTGCAGAGCTGGTGTTCAGGTTTGAGCATGTTGAGTGACTATCTAAATGGAGATGTTGGAAATTTGCGTCTGGAGTTCAGGTGAGAGGCCTAAACTGAAGAGATTGAATTTGGGAGTCATAAGAGTGGATAAGCTCAGCCACAGAGAGTATGCAGAGTGAAAAGAGAAGAGGATCAAGTATGGGAACTTGAAGAAACATCAACATTAAGAGAGAGACTTAGAGAAATGAGTCGCTGGAGAGAGGTGAGGGAAGTCAAGAGAGAATGACTCACAGAAGCCAAGGAAGGATAAATTCTCCAGAAAGAAGTGATCCACAGGGACAAACACTGCAAGGGAGTTCAAGGCTATACAAGCACAGATGAATGTCCATCTAATTTAGCAACATGGAGTTCATCAGTAACCTTAGTAAAGTGCCAACACAGTAAAGTGATGGGAATGAAAAGACACTGCAGTGGGTTGAGGAGGTGAAAGGGAGATGAGGAAGCAAAAGAGGAATGTAGACAATTCCTTCAAGAAACGTGCCTATGTAAAGGAGAATAAGGCATTAGCCAGTAGTGGACCCCAGGTCAAAATTTTTTTTTAAATGGGAGAGATGTGAACATGTTTATATGCAAGAAGGTAACAGTCCATAGCAAGGAAAAGATAATCCTAAATTTCATACAATTCTAAATCAATAAATCTAAATTTGGCTGAAAACTAATTCCACACCTCTCCTGTAGTATAAATTGCACAGCGTTGTGACTATTACTTTCCTCGATGTGCTGAGGTCTTTCTCATTTGCAGTCACAACTATTCCAGGTGACTATGGTTTCTGGAAGCCTGATCGCCACATAAATGTAGTGTTGCCCACTTGCCTTGAGGTCAGTCTTCTGTCACCTGCAGCATCCAAAAAAGCATGAAACTTGAGGGATTTTGGTTTCTTTTTTTTCTTTTTTTCAAAACCGCATCTATTGCAGAAAACAGTTGCTGAAGAGTGGGTGATGATAAAAATAGCCGGAAAAACTCCAATACTAAGATTATAGGCATTGCAAAGTATGAAAGAAAGGTTCCCTGCTTAGTAATGACTTGAAAAATAAAGTCAGTGATATGAAAACTTAGAAGCAATAGAGAAGGAACAAGGAAAATAGACAGAAAAAAAAAACAAAGACCAAAGTTACAAAAAAGAGAAGGAAAAAAGGAGAAGGAAAAAGTGAGTCAAAGATGGGCAGCGTACCTATGCAGCAAGAGCAGTGCAGAGCAGGGATGGGTGCTGCATGCAGCAGTGATGCTAACAGATGCTCATGTACCTGCCTCCTGTGCACACGTGCAAGAGTTTCTCTAAAGTACTGTATTTCCCTAGAAGTCAAATTGCTGGATCAAAGGGTATGCAGAAGTTTAACTTTAACTTAGTTTCAAAAGTGGTGATTTGAAAAAAATATCTATAGTGACAAAAAGTAGATCAGTGATTGCCACGGACCAAGGGTTGGGAGTAGCTATCAACTGCAAAGAGGTAGTGATTACACAGGTGTATACATTTGTCAAAATTCACTAACCTATATGCTTTAAAGAGGTGAATTTTATTCTATGTATGCCATACTTCAATAAAATTGGTCTCATTTTCTACACACCCTTTTTTTTAAAGTTCTTCACTTTTCAGTTTTTTTTAAATTTTTACTGGAGTATAGTTGATTCACAATGTTGTGTTAGTTTCAGGTGTACAGCAAAGTGAATCAGCCACACACACACACACACACACACACACACACACACACACACACATATATCCATTCCCCTCACATTCCCTTCCCATATAAGTTATTACACAATATTGAGTAGAGTTCCCTGTGCTATACAGTAGTACAGTAGGTCCTTGTTAGTTATCTATTTTATATATAGTAGTGTATACATGCTAATCCCAATCTCCTAATTTATCACTTCCCCCCATGTTTCCCCTTTGGTAACCATAAATTTGATTTTGAGATCTGTTTCTGTTTTGCAAATAGGTTCATTTGTATATTTTTATTAGATTCCACATATAAGTGATATCATATGATATTTGACTTTATCTGACTAACTTCACTTAGTATGATAAATCTCTAGGTCCATCCATGTTGCTGCAAATGGCATTATTTAATTCTTTTTTATGGCTGAGTAATATTCCATTGCATATATGTACCACATTTTCTTTATCCATTCATCTGTCAATGGACATTTAGGTTGCTTCCATGTCTTTGGCTATTGTAAATAGTGCTACAGTGAACATTGGGGTGCATGTATCTTTTTGAATAATGGTTTTCACCAGATATATGCCTAAGACTGGGATTGCTGGATCATATGGTAACTCTATATTTAGTTTTTTAAGAAACCTCTATACTGTTCTCTATAATGGTTGTACCATCAACATTCCCACCAACAGTGTAGGAGGGTTCACTTTTCTCCACATCCTCTCCAGCATTTATTGTTTGTAAACATTTTGATGATAGCCATTCTGGCGAGGTTGAGGTGATATCTCATTGTAGTTTTGATTTGCATTTCTCTGACAATTAGTGATGTTGAACATCTTTTCATGTGCTTTTTGGCTATCTGTCTGTCTTCTTTGGAGAAATGTCTATTTAGGTCTTCTGCCCATTTTCTGACTGGGTTGTTTGTTTTTTGATATTAAGCCGCATGAGCTAACTTTTCAGTTTTTATTCCATTTTCTTTTCATTGAAGTATATTTGACATACAATATTATATTAGTTTCATGTGCACAACATAGTGATTCAGCATGTATGTACGCTGCAAAATGATCACCACAATAAGTCTAATTACCATGTCACCATACAAAATCAATACAATATTATTGACTGTATTCCCCATGTTGTACATTACATCCTTATGGATTATTTATTTTGTAACTGGAAGTTTGTACCCCTTGATCCTCTTCACCCGTTTTGCCCCACCAACCTCCCTCCTATCTGGCAACCACCAACCTGTTCTCTGTATCTATGAGTCTAGATTTTGTTTTATTTGTTTGCTTGTTTTTTTTCTTAGATTCCACATATAAGTGAAATCATACAGTATTTGCCTTTCTCCATCTGACTTATTTCACTTAACATAATACCCTCAAGCTCCATCCATGTTGTTGAAAATGGCAATATTTCATTCTTTTTCATGGCTGAGTAGTATTCCATTGTGTGTGTGTGTGTGTGTGTGTGTGTGTGTGTGTGTGTGTGTACACACACACACACACTCATACATACCACATCTTCTTTAACCAGTCATCCATCAATGCACACTTAAGTTGCTTTTAAGTTGCTTTTATATTTTGGCTATTGTCAATAATGCTGCAAGGAACATAAGAGTGCATATATTTTTTCGAATTAGTGTTTTTATCTTCTTTGCCTATGCACTCTTAATTACTATATTTTTATAATGTGCCTTGGAAGGACAAGCCCCCCACTTCCAGTAATGACCTCTTGTTCTTTGGGAGTGTAATGGTGATTACTAGCTCTAAGTCTTCCATATAAGTTTTAGGAGCAGCTTATCAAGTTCCATGGAAAACCCTATTGAGAATTTGAGTGGAATTGTATTGAATCTATATGAATTTGGGGGAAATTCTCTAATTGCTGGAATTGAGTCTTCCTATTCATGGCATATTTCTCCATTTTTACAATGTTTCCTATAAAGTGCTTGCAACCTTTAAAAAACTTATTGATTACCTTACATTTGTAGTTGCTGTTGAATGTTTTCTTTTTTATTATACTTTCTAACATGTCTAATAATTTTTCCTGATGAATAGAAATGCAATTTATTTCTGTATATTGATTTTTAACCCACCAGTCTTGCTAAATTCATGTTACTTTGAATAATTTATCCTTAGATACTCTAAGTTCTTTAAAGTAGAAAATAATATAATCTACAAATAATGATAGTTTATTTCTTCCTTTCCAATTATTAGATCTTCTATTTCTTTCTTTATCTTTATACAACAGCTACCACTTCTAGCCATAACACTGAATAGAAGTAATGAGAGTTAGCCCCTTTGCCTTTTTTCTTAACTTAAAGGAGATACTTTCTTTTTATTTCTTGTTTGCAAAGCTTTTTCTTTTTTTTTAATCAATGGACTTTGGATTTTGCCTGATGCTTTTTCATATTTACTGAGATCATCATACATTATTTTCTGTTAATGCAGTGAATTACATTAATTGATTTTCTAATGTTATATCGACCTAATATTTCTAGGATAACTCTTGCTTGGCTCTGAAATATTACCTTTCTTATACTTTGTTGGATTTAAGTTTATGATATTTTAAGACTTTTACATTTGAGTTCATGAGTGACTTTGTCCTGTAATTGTAATTTCTTTAATTATCCTTATCAAATTTTGTTATCAAGATTCTTGCCAGCTCCACAGAAAGAACTTAGGTATAGTCCTTGTTTTAACTTCTCTAGAAAAATTTGTATAAAATTGAAATTACCTCTTTGTTAAGCATTTGGCTATGCATTAAACAATCTGAGCCTGGTGTTCTCATTATGGGGAAATTTTAAACTACTGATATTATTTCCTTAATAGTCGTAGGATTAGTTACCATTCACCATCACATTGAGGGTGTGGGCTTTGGATTAGTTGTTTTATGCATGGATTTCCTATAACAACCATCTGTCTTGACTCTGGATTTCACCTTCCATTCCCCACTTCTAATGCAGCTTTTAAGAGGGTACCTCAGAGTCTCTAGAATTCAAGAGAAGCCCTAAGGGAAAAAGCTAGTTTGCAGACTAGTTTACCTCTCAGGATTCCTCCTGTTTTCAACTACTTTTTGGCCTCTGTAGAATGCCTCGTTTTATGCCAACTCAGCAAAGTCTGCCATATGCTGGAAATGGAGGTTTCTGCAGACTTTCAAGGACTAGAAACATATATTCCGTGAAATCTCAAAGTGGGGCTCTATTATAGAGAGTTTCCTAAATTTACTTGACCACAGAAACCTTTTACCTCAGAGAAACCTGAGGAATAAATGCTCCATAGATCACAGCTTGGAAAACCCTGTGATCAATGATCTGTAAGTCCTCTTCGACCTCTAGCATACTATAGTTCTGTCCTCTTGTACCATTAGAGAAAAATCACAGGCTTACATGAGAGTAAATTTATTCAGTTATTCACTTTAAGGCAGTTGGGTTAATGTTATCCAGGACAGCTCTGAAATTTTAAGCACCCAGGGCAGGAAAATCTGCCAAAGCTCATACAAGAGACATTCTTGAGCCTCTGACAGTTAGAAGACACACCAGGCCAATGGAAGCAGCTGTTCTTATACAGGAGTAATTCTTTTTTTTTTTTTTTTTTGTGGTACACGGGCCCCTCACTGTTGTGGCCTCCCCAGGGCAGGAAAATCTGCCAAAGCTCATACAAGAGACATTCTTGAGCCTCTGACAGTTAGAAGACACACCAGGCCAATGGAAGCAGCTGTTCTTATACAGGAGTAATTCTTTTTTTTTTTTTTTTTTGTGGTACACGGGCCCCTCACTGTTGTGGCCTCTCCCGTTGCGGAGCACAGGCTCCGGACGCACAGGCTCAGTGGCCATGGCTCACGGGCCCAGCCGCTCTGCAGCATGTGGGATCTTCCCAGACCGGGGCATGAACCCGTGTCCCCTGCATTGGCAGGCGGATTCTCAACCACTGTGCCACCAGGGAAGCCCAGAAGTAATTCTTAAAATCAAATGCTCAAACTTCTGTCTAAGCATGGATAACTAAACATACATGTTTATCTCCACTTTCTCCTGAAACCCCACTAAAATGACAATAAATAAATAAAAAGAGATAAACCTGTAAGTACAAAGAGAACAGAAGGGGAGAAAACAGCAAACAAGAGAAGTAAGTATCTTAGAAAAGTGGAAAGCCAAAGACTAAGTAATAGGTGACTTAGCAGATCAGGTAAATTTGGAATCTAAACCTGTAGTAAGAGTAGTCATCAAGAAGCAAGTGTATCTGGGCCTTAAAATCCTCAAGAATTAGAGATACAAGATATTACTGAAAGAAGGGGTATAGAATGAAGCTGATAACAGACAACTACTTCCTACTCCACCCAGATCAATTTCTAGTAAGGTTAAACCAGACAGGATCTGAACCTGGGGACACCAGGAACAGCTGAAGATGCAAATGAAGGATCTTATTGAAATGAAAGGCATTAAATGAATGTCCTCATGCTGAATACTAAAACCCTCAGCTCTTTTCCCTCATGCATCTCCCACAATGGACATGATTATATTGCTCAGGCAGGAAACTGAAGAGTACCTCTACAGGGATACTGAACAGCCTGTGACAAAAGGTCTACAGATATTAATAGGGGATCCCCAATTAAAAAGTTGTGTCCTCACATTATTATCCAGTGTGATTTTTACTAGTTGGCAAGTCCTGCCCATAGATGCATGTACATTCACGTCCTTTGATATTTAATAATGCCTCATACTTAAACATAAAATGACAGCCAGGAATCACCAAACATTTTAAGAAAGCCACTAACAGAAAAGAGTTAAAAAATAGGCAATAGAAACAATGCAGGGAATAGTACATAAAGACTATGATTATTATCCCCAGAGAGATAAAAGGTATTGCATCCATGAAGCAAGAACAGCATGCTATAAAAAGCAACAAGAGAACAAGAACGAGCTCTTAGAAATTAAAAATATGAAATAAAATATACATGAGAAGATTTTAAAGATAAAATGGAGGAAATCTCTCAAAAAGTAGAAAAAGTGACAAAGAGTTGTAAAATAGGAAAAATAAAAACATTGACATTAGGGAAAATTGAATAAAGGGCATATGAGAACTCTCTGTAAAACTAAAATTATTTCAAAGTAAAATGTATTAAAAGTACAGTTATTTTTTTAAATGCCTCAATAGGTCTCCACCATCTATAACTGTGCTGTTCAATATGGTAGCCACTAGGTCATGTGGCTATTTAGCCGTTGAAATGTGGCTAGTCTAAAACGAAATATGCTGTAATTGTAAAATACACATTGGATTTTAAACTCTTAATATGAAATACAAGAACATAAAAGATATCACTAATTTTTATATTAATTACATGTTGAAATGATAATATTTTAGAGATACTGAGTTAAATAAAATATATTATTAAAATTGAAAAAATTTAAGAAAATTAAGTGTTCACAGAGTGAGCTCTGCCTGCCACTACTCGTAGAAACCCACCCAAACAGAACTAGTCATCAGCAGTCAGTAAAGAGAGGTATAGCCAGTTTCCAACTAGGGGCGGGGATTGAGCCAGAGTGGAGCTATGTTGGCCTGGACTATTAGTTGGTAGGACATATGCTATCCTTGGCTACCTTCCCTATGTGTCTCATTTTCACACTGCTTCCTCTGATGTATTTTCATCATATCAGCATAAAACCTTTACAATATGTGTTTAAAAGGCCCCTCTTGGAGGCTGTGTTCATGGAGAGCAACCTCTCCGCCATGCTCTTCTCACCTCAACTCAGCTCTACTTCTAACAGTATGAAGCCCAGTACCTTACACTGAATGTAACGGGGTTCTGCATCTCATTTTGTACATCATCAGGGAAAGGCTTCTTAATAGATTCAAATTCTGAAGATTAGTACACTATGCTAAAAGCCCAACAACCCAACAGAAAAAAAATGGTCAAGGAATGCAACAATCCACTGAAAAAGACATTCAAATGGCTCTTAATCATATGGAAATATGTACAACCTCACTAGTAATAAAAATAATTGCAAAATAAAACTTAAATATACTTTTTAATCTATCAGATCGGCAAAAATAAAAAATCGGATAACTTGCTATGTGGTGAGACTATGGGGAAAGGCATTCTCATACACTGCTGGTAGGAGTGTAATTGGTACACTTCTATGGAGGGCAATTTGACAACATATATAACAAATTTATTACAAATGCATTTACCCTTTGATCAGCTATTCTATTTTTAATGGTTTATCCTACAGATATACTTACTAACACAAGAAAGCAAAGGATTAGAAAAAACACAATTCCATCAATAAGGATTTAGTCAGAAAAAAAGTAGGGCATACTAATTAAATACAATACTATGCAGCTATAAAAAAAGAATGGTGAAGTCCTCTCTATACTGACATCAAAATATTTCCAAGATACCTTGTTAAGTGAAAAAAGCGAAGTGCAGAATGATGTGTATACTATACTACTATTTGTGTAAAAAAAGGTGGAGATAATCATATATTTATATTTGCTTGTGTATGTAAAGTAAAACTCTAGAATGATACTTACAAAACTAATAACAGCGTATTATAAGATCCTTATAAAAATTCTTTCTCTTCCCCTCAGGAACTCATGCATTCCTGTCAAATCCAGTCTTTTCCTAATTATCTTCATCCACCAACCTTTTAGAGCAAGTCAGTTACCCCCATCACTCTACGACCCCTCTATCCACCTGTCTTTCCCTTCATCATCCAACTCATCTCCCAAGCTTGTGCTGATAAACTATTTTGAGTCCCATTAATGTGTTCATGGGGCAGCTCCGGCTCATAAGATTTTAAGAAGCACTTTCCAAATCTTGAAGGCAGTGGTAGGTGTTGGTTTGGTGGTGGTTACCTTGCAAAGCTGACTGGAAGACAAGGAGAAAGATGGAGCCAGTCCTTATGCATTTATGGCATTGCAAAGGCCTTGCACTTTGCAAAAATTTCAAGTAGTAAATGAAAGATCTAATATAGGCTAATGTGACCCATTGACATCAGGTCCTCAAATCCTCAAAGCCCTTGTCAATTTTAACTTGTGACAAGGATTTCTATGAGCTTTCAAGGTCATGTGTTGAAAAAGAAGCATATATAGCATTTGGTTTTAATCTTTTTCTCCAAGTTCTACCTTTCTTCCAGTATCTAGCTCTTTTTAAAGGCCTGAACATTTCCCTGTAGACACATCTAACATTGGAGGGAAAAGGCAGTGCCTCCATCCAACCAGAAGGAGAGTTAGATGATGTGAACAATTTTGCAGGAGGTAAAGGGGAGAAAAGATGATGAAGCTTGCAGAAGTGAAGAGCAAGGCCAGAAAACCTCATTGGGGCCACTGCTTCTTTTTTTAAGATGACGGCATTGGTGGAAAACGTGAGCTGGAACCATTGAAATCCCCGGACAGCCAAAGCTCGCATAGTCCATCATGGTAGCCTCCAAAGTGAAAGCCTCTGCCAGCCTAGGCGAAATGGATATCTAACACGTCAGAATGTGTTCAGTTCTCTCTCAGCAAAGGCTATTAAAAGCTGGGTGGTTTTTTTGTTTGTTTGTTTTTTGAAAGGGGGGGAAGAATAAAGACTCTTTATGAAAAGCCTGGCATCTGAAGGAAGGAGAAAAATACCTCCTGACAAACATGGAAACATACAAGTTCACAGACTTTCAGTCATTCTCAGCACATCCTGTACATCATGAGCCACATTTCATTTTTTTAATCTCTGGGTACAAATGGCTGTCACCGTATTTCCTCAGCATGTTAACTCTCTCTCCAACCTCTGTCATCCAGAAACACAAATATCGTATACGGTACATATGTTCAATTGCTAGGCAACACTCTTACCTCCCCCTCTGCTACCCGCTTAGCACTTTATACCTGAGACTGTATTTTCACATCAAATGTGAGATGTGAGCCCCTCTTCTTAGCAAGGCTTTGGCTAGTGCCCATTAAAGCATGTGCTCCCCAATCCTGGTCTTGATAACATCCCACAGTATCTCCCATGTCTCAAGATGGTCTTGCAAGTCTCAATAGAAAATCCACCCTGAATTTTGAAAGCCTTATAGCACCATTGAGGCAACTGGACACGTGGTTACAACTTCAACTAAAATATTAGTTTGCAGGGTCAAAAAAACAGGCAGCACCACAGCTACCAAAATATTGGGAAGCACATCACTTATTCTTTCATTAGGAATATATATATTAAGCTCCTGCTATGTAGCAAGTACACTGCCAAGTGCAGAGTACACAAAATCAAATGTAGTCCTTGCCCTCAAGGAGATTAAAGCCTGGCAAGAGGAGATAAATATGTAAACAGATGAATACAATAGAGTGCATTGATGGATGTCTGCACAGGGTACAGTGGAGATTGAGGAAGCAGGAGGTGACCTTTAAGGAATAAATAGGTATTAACCAACCAGATGGTGATGCAGTGAGGGGACATGGGTAGCAGGGTGTTGTTAAACTAGAGAGAACAGCACAAGCAAAGGCACAGAAGCATGAAACAGCCTGGCATGTCCTGGGAAGAGAAAGCAAATCTATATGGCAAAGGGAGAAGGTTCAACAAGTGAGACATGAAATAGAAAGCATGGTAGACTGTTTTAGTACTGGCTCCCAATTTGTCCACAGATCCCTGGATGTACACCCCTTTGCAACTTTGCCACCCCTACCAACAAACGGTAGACTATTTCTCCACACTTTGAGTCTGGGCCCAGACATATGACTTGTTTTAGGCAATGTGACAATACCAATTGTGAGACTTGAAAAGTGCTTGTGTATTGAGGCTTGCCTTCTTTTGTTGTTGGTGATCCTGCAACCACCACCGTGTGAACAAGGAGTGGAACAGATATTCATGAATATTCTCAGTTAACCAGAAAACACAACTCAAAACCCATTTTGTTATGATTACCAGTAATTGAAAATGGGCTCTTTATATAAGTGAACTATATTTCATATAAGTAAACTGTTTGGTAAACCCTGTTTGCTTCAGGGAAAGTCACCTCCCCATGCAAAGAAGAAGCACTGTTTTGTGGTTAGAGATGCAGGCTCCAGAATCTGACTGACCTGGCTTCCAATCTTGGCTCTATCACTTATACAGTGTGTGAATTGGGGCAAGTTATCGAATTTCACTGAGCCATGGTTTCCTCATCTGTATAATGGAGATAATAATGATACCTCTCGGGTTGTGTGAAGGCTAAATGATTTTTGTCATTATTTAGCTTTCTCCCTCTGAGACACCACAAGCAGCATTTACTATAAGCAAGATATTCAGCTGTAATTCTTTCTGCTCAGATTTCACATTTCTCTAAATAGCCTTGACTAGTGCCCCACTAAACACACAACAAGTATTATGAATGAATCACTGGGTAAAGACCCAGGGGCAATAGGAATTTACCAGAGAAGCTAGGTCAGGGAATAAGGGGTACTTGCACTGTTTCTTCTTCTATTTAGCCACCTGGTCTCCCTGAAGTGAGAGAAGAAAAATGACTATCCACTACCTCCAAGACATTCAACTGCTTAAAGTAATCCATTACCAAAGTGTGTCACCTCAACTGAAATATTCCCAGCAGCATTTATAAGTGTCATACTCATCGCCTTCCACTGAGACCAAATCAATCCCTAGGTTGAAATTTGACATCAGCTTCTAGAATGTCTTTCTCTTCTCCCTACTTCCATGTCTTACCAAATCTGCTTTAGTGCCACACAGAGCACCTCCTTGATCTTCCCAAGGACTGATTTCCTTTCATAGAACTCTGAAGAACTTCCTGCTTCGAAGCAGTTCACTGGAGGAATGCCTCCAAGACATTCTAAGCAGCCAAGATTTCATCATCAAAACTGCCATATAAAATTGCAAAACTTTCATACAACATCTCAGGAATAGTACTTATTAATCAGTCAAGAAGACTGACAGATTTCTGTAATCCTATGAAAATGATTAACATGTCTATAACTTCTCGAAAATCCCAAAACTCCTCACTCATTTTATCCCAACAAAGATGAAGAGAGGCAGCATGAATTGCACATTGCATAACTTTTATAACCTAGAGGTCAACCTTTCCATAAGCACCATGAGTGAGGTGAAAGTGATTTATAAAATTTGTCTAGCTAGCAGGCTTCTTGCCTCCAGTTGCAAAGCTCCAGGACTCCACCTGCCTCCTGTTTCCCCACCAGCTGTATTATGATCCTTCATGGCCAAGGTTCTGAGCTACTGCTGTCTCTGGTGGTAACACTCAATCCACCAGTTGTGCTTCTTCTTCCAAGACTGAACTTTAATTAGTTTCAACATTCCTTCTCACTTTTACCAAACCTCAGTGGAGCCATCCCGAAGAACCTCATTAAGTTAACTGGCAAAAGAGAAAGAGCTACGTTGGCTTCAGACAAGCGCTCAAGGACAAGCATTCAACAGTGTTGCAGTTCCCCCAGACCACCTAACAGAAGCTGACCAAGTACGCAGTTGTGATTAGAAAGCCAAATAGGTAGATCAGATGGTTCCAAGAATGGGTAAGATGGCCCAATACTTGCCATTTCTAGGAGAAGCAAAGGGATGACTAATAGATGAGGATTGATTTCCTCACCAGCACACATGGGAAAACATGGTTCCAAGCCAACTCTCAGCTCAGTGATCATACCTTTCTCACTCCATTTCATGAAAATGCAGAGCTTCTTAACTTGGTGATAATACAAAGGGAAGATATATGGCAGATGCTGCATTTTTCCATGTGACAGGAGAATTAGCTAGAAAGACCAGAACTTTTGTGTAAGAAAACCCTAGTATCTTTGCCCCAGTTGTCACATAAAGGCAAACTCACCTGTAGGCCCTTGCCTCCATCTAGTTGAAATCACTATCTCATGGTCCCTTCCAGGTTATCCAATCCAGAAATCAGTATAAAAACAAGATAAAACAAAGGACACTTATTCTAGGGATTATTGGGTACCAGCCCTACATGTGTGTTGTTTCTGCTGACTCTGACTTCCTGGACCCCTGATCCTGATTGTCCACTTGAATGTTCCGTAACTACATTTTCTCCACCTTAGCAACTGGTCACTTGGAATTTGACCTCTTTCTTGATGACCTATAAAACTACTGTGTCAATTACTGAGTTAAGTGCTTTAAAGATACCTCATTTAATTATCAGAATAATGCTCTGATTTTGATATTATTACTACTCTCATGTTTTATAGATGAAGAAAATAAGGTCCAGAATAGTTAGGTACTTGCTCAAGACCTATGATATCAGCTTATTCATTCCTGCTCTTCTAAATTCTTATTCTGTTCCCTCTTTTTTAAAAAAACGCTTTATTGATATTTAATTCACATGCCATTCACCCAACAGGTACAATTCAGTAGTTTTTACTATATGTACAAGTTATGAAACTATCACCACAATCTAAGTTTAGAAAATTTTCATCACCCCCAAAAGGAAATCCTACACGTAGGAAGTTACTCCCCACTCTCCCCCATGCCCTGCTCTAAACCTAGGCAACCATTTATTTATTAGAACAAATCTGAGGTGATTAGTAGTCTACTTTCTGTCTCTGTAGATTTTCATATCCTGGGTATTTCACAGAAATTGAATCATACAGTATGTGGTCTTCTATGACTGGCTCCTTTCACTCAGCATTATGTTTTCAAGGTTCATCCAAATTTGTGGAGGTCCTTACTCCACCATTTCAGAAGTCCTGTCTCTCTTTCCCTGTCCTTCTTAACCAGTCCTATCCTTGTGGACACCTATACAATGGCGTTACAAAGATCAAACAAGAATACTGATGCTTAATTTGCATAGAATGAAACTTACTATAAACCCTACCTCACAGATTAATCCTGTCTCATCAGGCTATTACTATACAGAGTCTGTAATGAGCTTAATTATGTCCCCGAACATATCCAAATCAATCTGCTCTATTCTTTGAAGTAACTGTTAATGTTTCCCTCACCACTGCTGACTACTTACTTCAGAATTTGGGTTTTCTCACTTTCAACATATCTCCATAGGCTATCAGCCCAATAATCTTCATACTTCCTTAACTGAATAAGGAAACTTTAATTTAAGGTCTCCAATTTTCAAACAAGATGAAGTAATATACAGGGAGATCAGCTCGGTGCTTTGTGACCACCTAGAGGGGTGGGATAGGGAGGGTGGGAGGGAGACGCAAGAGGGAGGATATATGGGGATATATGTATATGTATAGCCGATTCACTTTGTTATAAAGCAGAAACTAACACACCATTGTAAAGCAATTATACTCCAATAAAGTGTTAAAAAAAAAAGCTTTTGCACAGCAAAGGAAACCATCAACAAAACAAAAAGGCAAAATAGTGAACAGGAGAAAGGATTTGCAAATATGTCTGATAAGCAATGAATATCTAAAATAAAGAACACATACAACTCAATATCAAAAAAAGAAAATAACCCAGTTGAAAATTGGGCAGAGCACAGGGAACTATATTCAATATCCTGTGACAAGCCATAATGCCAAAAATATGAAAAAGAATATACATATGTATAACTGAATCACTTTGTTGTACAGCAGAAATTAACACATTGTAAATCAACTATACTTCAATAAAAAACATTTTAATGGGAAAAAAAGATGAAGTGATATAGTAATGCAAGTTACATTTTTTCTTCTGAAAAATGAAAACGTTCCTACTTCAACAACTCAAACAGCAAATTGTGTGTGTGTGTGTGTGTGTGTGTGTGTGTGTGTGTGTGTGTCTGACGCTGAGTGGGCGTGTCTGGGAATGCTAACAACCAACTTAGAGAATCTTACCACCTAAGAGTTTTCTGGCTATATTTTGTGCTTTAAAATTAGGTCTCTGCTTGGAAGCCCAGCCCTTCCCTGACTCTTTTTAGTTGTAAGCTCTCTTCTAATTAGTGTTGCTTTCTTTCCCTGTGCTTGCAGTTGTCAAATTATCCCATCAAGTCAGATGATGAACCAACTAATACTCAACATGAAGATGCAGGTTCTACATGCAAGCTGTCTATCCTCGTCTACAGGGCATTTTCAAAATTGAATTCTAAAGACATACATTGTTTAAAATTTCATAAATGGAGAGCCATATGATGTTCCTGGGCAGTAAGTCCAAATATTATAAAGATATCAATTCCTCTATCTGTGATCTATAAATGTACCATAATTCCAATTAAAATCACACTTATTTTACATTGGTAAAGGTAATATGGGGTAATAAACAGGAAAGAATAGCTAAAATTTTGAAATAAGATTTTTGCACAGTCTTTATTAAACATATCAAAAACTAAAATAATTGTAAAGGGCACTGGTGCCAGAATAGGTAGTTCAGAGCAAGAGTATAACAAGTCCAGAAAGAGATATGGATTTAAATGAGTTTTCAATATAAAATAAAGACACTATGTTAGTATGAGAGATGAACAAATCAATGATTCCATAAATAATGCCAGACTAACAGGCATACTATTTGAAGAAAAAACATTTAGACCCCTTTCGCAAAATATATATATCAACTAAATTCCATGAAGAGTAGAAATTTAAATATTTTTCAATAAAAAGAAAAATGTTATGGGTGTATATTTGAACACAGAGTGGGGAAATTCTTTATTCTAAGGATAAAAGTAAAAAGAAACCATAATGAAAATGTTATAGGTTTGACTATATCAAAATGTATACAAAAATGCCATGAATAAAAAGAGGAAAATAACTGGAGAAAATGTAACATAAGTGACAGATAAATGGTAATGTATTGTTGTACATAAACCCTTTAAAAATCAATAATGAGAAAAGAGCACACCAATAAAAAATTTAGAAAGAATACACATGGAAATTCATAAAAGGATATGTATGACTTATAGATAGGAGAAAAGATGGTAAAGTTTACTAGTGCTCAAGTAAATTAGAGCAAATTCGATACCAGTTTCACCTGTAAATTTTGCAAAAAATATGGAGAAACAAGCAGCATTTTTTATAAACATTTATAAGAAGTGGAAATAAAATGGAATAACATTTCTAGAGAATAATTTAGCAAGGTCCATTCAAGTTCTTTAAAATATGCAGTTCCTTTTTCCTAGCAATACCACCTCTAAGAATTCATCCAACAAAATATAATCAGTAAGGTACATAAATATTTATGTAGAGCCATGAGTATCACAGTATTCCATATAATAGTGAAAAAATGAGGAACTTTCCTGGTGACACAGTGGTTAAGAATCCGCCTGCCAATGCAGGGGACATGGGTTCGAGCCCTGGTCCAGGAAGATCCAACATGCTGCAGAGCAACTAAGCCTGTGCACCACAACTACTGAGCCTGCGCTCTAGAGCCCGTGTGCCACCACTACTGAAGCCCGCGTACCTAGAGCCTGTGCTCCACAACAAGAGAAGCCACCGCAATGAGAAGCCCGTGCACCACAACGAAGAGTAGCCCCTGCTCGCTGCAACTAGAGAATGCCCGCGTGCAGCAACAAAGACCCAATTCAGCCAAAAATAAATAAATAAATAAGTTTATTTTTTTTAAATGAATGTCTAAAAACAGAGGAAGGTAAATAGCACTGTGCACATAAGTTTAATGAAATACTTATACAGATACTAAAATTATTTGTAGAAGAATAGTTAATAACCTGGAAAATGTTCACCATAGTAGGTTAAGTGAAAAAAAAAACAGGTTTCAAAACAATGTATTTAATATGATCCCAACTTTGTAAAATGCATATATATGTGGGTGTTAGTGTATGTATGAGTGTATGTGTGTGTGTGCAGAAAAGATTGGAAGAAAAGTTTCCAAATATTAATAATATATTCTCTGAATATCAGGATTATTGGTAATTTAACTTTTCTTCTTTGTGCTTTTCTGTTCTTCCTACATTTTAAAAATGAACATGTGTTACTTTGAACCAGAGAAAAACACACAATAAATGTTACTTTAAAATTGAGTTCTTTGGATTTTGGCTCTTGCTTTTTTTAAATTTTCATAATTAAAAAAATCTACACACGCTCATGCAAACAGACAGAAGCCTCAGGGTATACATGTCAGCTTTGGAAAATATAAAGAAAAAAAGTGCCATTTCAAGATAAAGTGTTGCTCAGCCCATCTCTTCCTTCCTAACCTCAAAGAAAATACATTACTCTTCCATATAGCCTTCCATTCCTCCTCATGCCATCCCACCCCATCTTCACCCCAAGAACAAATTCAAGGTGAAAGGCTGCATTCCACAGCATGGGAAGCAGGCCTTCCACAATCTGGCCCCACCTCTTCCTCAGACTTTATCTCCCATCACCTCTCACCTCACTCATAAATCCACAGTAACACTGAAATGCTGAATAGATCATGTTTCTTCACACCTCCTTGCTTATTATCTCACGTCTGTTCTCTCTTCCAGGAATGCCCTTAGCTCACCTCTTCACTCAAACTCTTTTCTATGGTAAATTTTGAACTTGGAGATAATCTTTAAAGATGATTTATCTTTAGGAATTCTATTCTGCCTGAATTGAACATGCATCCTTCTAGACAAGTTTTGACTTTACTACTGCCAAACAACCCAGGAGTATTATGTATTGGGGATTGCACTTTAACTCTTTACTTTGGGTATCCCTAGACATCCAGGTCTGTATTTATAAATTCTCAGGAGAGAATTTTTTCCACCCAGAGGCCAAAACAAGAAAAGTTCAGATTCTTGGAATCTCACTGCTCTGATGGGTTAAAAAAAAATCCAACCTATGTATAGTTCTTTAAAGGTCTTGGTTTTATTCAGGGATCTCCTTTACAATTCTCACCTCATATGAACCTAAGACAAGGTCTTGCAATGGAATCACAAAGTCCTACTTCTCCTCTAGGGTCCCTACCCCAAAGCTGGTTTGGGTACCTCTACTGAGATTCAGAATTACCCAATGAACACCTCAAAAACTGTACCACACTTTTTAAAACTTTATGTACAAGTTTCCACTGTGAGACTACAAATTCTCCAACGGCTGGGATGATGTCTTACACACACTTGTATTCCCAGAACATAGCACAATGCTCAGCATACAGCAGGTGCTCAAAAACTGTTTGTAAAATCAAGAGGAGTGTGCACCTACCACTCATTCAGAGGGTGGTCCCTTTGAACACAACCCCGCAACATGAATCTCAGAAAATTAGGTAGGCTATTGCTGCCCTGAGAATTTGCTCTAAGATAAGCAAGATCCACAAAGTTATTGTCCTGCTATATGTAGCATCAGTCAGTTCCTCTTAGAGAAGCCCAACCAGCCCGAGTTTCTGCACTTTAAGAAAAGCTGGAGAGGTACAGAAAAGTTACAGAAATGATCAAAGGAATTAAAAGAAAGTACCCCCAAAGGAAATATTAGAAAATTATAAAATATATGGGGTCTTTTAACCTGTAATCAACTGGTCAATCTCCCTTCCTGGTAGGGAAGGAGAAAACCACAAGGGGTGAGTATAAAATGACCTTGGGCAGAACACAGATGAACATGAAGTCTTGCCATCTGAAGAGCTGCTGGAGGAAGGTTTGTCCTTCTTGAGCTCCTGCACACCTTCAGGCTACTGTCATATCTGGCCAGAAGCCCTCAGCATATAAAAGCAAAAGTGCAGTGGGAAAGGAGAGGAATTAAGAAATGAGCTGGAATTAGGAAAAAAAACCTGGTAAACACTGCGATGTGTAAAATGATGTCTTAAAATTATTACAACAAACACTTGTAAAAACACTTTAACTTAATGTAAAGAATTTCTTCGTTGGAAAGAAAACAGCATGAAGTTAACACCTGGGTCTCATTAATATGCATGACAACCTGTTTCCAAGATAAACAACAGCATTCATGTAAACCATTTAATATAAAAGCCGTCACACAGAAACATAAGCCATCTGATTCAAGCTGAGTTTGTAATTTAAATTTAGTCCATAACTGGGCTGTTTAAACTGAGCATCAAAAAAATTAAACGTTTCAGTTTACATTAATGTTTGTTGGATCTTATGGAACTGTAAGTAACGTTTAGTTGTGAAATTGGGAAATGGCCTAAGTTTAGGGGTAGGGAAAAGCTTATGTCCATAGCTAACACCTGGTAATCCAACTCAGAAACATTATATATTGAACCTCAAAGGGTTAAAATATCCAACCAATCCCTTGTGAGTTGGTCACATCATGACTAATGTAAATAGTGTGTTGAACAGGACAAAATCTGGCTCTGATTCATCACTCAGAACATTTTCTCTTATGTAACAAACTGCCTCTAGCTGGTTAGCTCTGCATCGTGTTAGTGAGGCCAGTAATAGCAATAATAGTTCTTGTTGATTAAACAGCATGCCACTCCTCATTCTTCCCAGGTTCTGCTCTGAATCAAAGGACCTCGGTAGTCTGCCTTTGCCAGGTTCCCACGTGATCTGGTTTCCAGCTAGGTTCAGCCAATGGGAGATACTGAAGAGAGACTGTTACACAGCAGGAAGGGAGAAAGCAGGGTTTCTCTCCCTCCATCTCCACCTAGGGTGGCATCTCCTATAGCAGCTGAATCTTCCCTATAGATTCAGCTCCTGACAGACAAGCCCATTACGTTTCAAGCTTACCTCAGATGAACAAGCCTCTGGGCTCTGTTAACACCACCTTCTTCCATTGTTCCTCCAAGCCCTAGATTTCTGTTGTTAATCTAAGGATTATTTTATCATCCCATTTGGCTTCTCAGCTCCTCCATCCGCTCTATTACCAATTCTCAACATTAAATTCCTTTTATTGTCAACCCTTGAAGTGATCTCTATTTCTAAACTTTGACTAATGCAAAACTACCATGTCTTAGGCACTATACTAAATGTTTTGCATGCATGATGTCATTGAATCCTCACAATTTTTGCTCTATATCAGGTCACTGTTATTACCCAATTTTAAATATGAAGAAACTGAGGCACAAAAAAGCTTAAGAAATTTGCCCCAAATCACATAGCAAGTGATAGATTTGAACACAGATCTATGTGTCCCATACTAAATTTCTATGCTATGCTACAGCTATATAAAATAAAGGATTGAACTAGATTACCTCAAAGGTTCCTTGAAGTTATGACACCTGTGAAAACATTCTGTCATGCATTTATTCATTCAATAAATATTCATTGAGCACCTACTTTGTTTTTATTTGCCACACTGCACAGCTTGTGGGATTTTAGTTCCCTGACCAGGGACTGAACCCAGGCTCCTGGCAGTGGAAGCGCAGAGTCCTAACCACTGGACCACCAGGGGATTCCCTATTGAGTACCTACTTTATACCAGTCACTGGTTCTAGGCTCCAGGAACACATTAGTGAATAAAAGAGCCCCAAACCCCTGTACTTAATGACCTTTGATCCTACTGTATAATGACAGACAATAAATAGTTTATTTAATATATCAGATGGTGGTAAGTACTTTGGAGAAAAATAAGTATGTGCAGAGGAAGGATAAAGAGTGCCAAAAGGGGCAAGGGTTGAAATTTTAATAATAAAACTGGTCATCCTATCTGCATTTCCCCTTTCATAGACACAGTATATAAATTGCCAATAAAAATGGAAGGTGGAAAAGCTTCTTCCTAAAGATTCAGTTAAATTCAATTAAACTCAACAAATATTTACTAGGACCTTCTACAGTAAATATTATCTTAACTAATTCTCTATTAATGTGCTTAAGGTAAGTATATATCATGTTTACTTAATATTCTTCTTTACCTGACTTCTTCAATTAACTATGTAGGTAGAATCACTTTAGATAAGAGGACTTCTATGTATGTTCAAAATATTGTGTTAGGAACTTCAGAAAATAGTCAAGTAAATAAAATTTCGAAAGAGAAAACAAACGAAAATAGATCATAGACCTAAATGTAAAATGCAAAACCATAAAAGTACTAGAAGATAATATAGAAGAAAAAAATATATGAGCTTGGGTATACCAATGACTTTTTAGATAAAACACCAAAGACAAGATCCAAGAAAGAAATAATTGATAAACTGGACTTCATTAAAATAAAAAAAAAACCTCTGTTCTGTAAAAGACAGTATCAAGAGAATTAGAAGACAAGCCACAGACTTGGAGAAAATATTTGCAAAAGACACATTTGATACAGGACCATTATCTAAAATATAAAAAAAAATATTCTTAAAACTCAACAAGAAAACAAACAACCTAATCTAAAAATGGGCCAAAAACCTTAAACAAACATCTTATCTAAGAAGATACACAGATGGCAAATAAGCATATGAAATGATGCCCCACGTTGTATGTCATCATGGAAATGCAAACTAAGACAACAATGAGATACCACTACACATCTGTTCAAGTGGCCAAAATCCAGAACACTGACAACACCAAATGCGGAGGAGGGTGTGGAGCAACAGGAATTCTTGTTCATTGCTTGTAGGAACGCAACATGGTACAGACACCTTGAAAGACAGTTTGGCAGTTTCTTACAAAACTAAACAAACTCTTACCAAATGATTCAGCAATCGCATTCCTTGGCATTTACCCAAAGGAGCTGAAAACTTATGTCTATGGAAAAACCTGTACATGGATATTTATAGCAGTTTTATTCATAATTATCAAAGCTTGGAAGCAACCCAGATGTCCTTCAGTAGGTGAGTGAATAAATAAATTGTGGTACATCCAGACAATGGAATATTCAGCCCTAAAAAGAAATGAGCTATCAAGCCATGAAAAAGCGTCGGGGAAACTTAAATACATATTACTAAGTGAAAGAAGCCAATGTGAAAAGGCTACATACTGTATGATTCCAACTATATGATATTTTGGTAAAGGTAAAATTCTGGAGACAATAAAAAGATCAGTGATTTCTGGGGGTGAGAAAGATGAATAGACAAAGCACAGAGGATTTTTAGGGCAGTGAAAACACTGTTTATGATATTACAATAATGGATATATGTCACTATACATTTGTCCAAACCCATAGAATGTACAATACCAACAATGAACTCTAAGGCAAACTGTGGACTTTGGGTGATTATGATTTGTCAATGTAGGTTCATCCTTGTTAAAAAAATATATATATGTACTATTCTGGTGTGTGATATTGATAATGAGGGATATATGAGAAATCTCTGTACCTTCCTCTCAATTTTGTTGTAAACCTAAAACTGCTCTAAAAATATAAAGTCCTTGGGGATATAACATACAGCATGTAGGCTACAGTTAATAATACTGTATCACATATGAGAAAGTTGCTAAGAGAGAAAATCTTAAAACTTCTCATCACAAGAAAAAAATTCTGTGACTACGTATGGTGATGATGTTAACTAGACTTACTGTGGTGATCATTTTCCAACATATACATATATCAAATCATTATGTTGTACACCTGAAACTAATATAATGTTGTATGTCAATTATACCTCAATAAAATGAAAATAAAATCTTATTTCAAAAGTGGTATTTGAGAAGAGCACTGAAAGATGAATATGATTTTGACAGGTAGAAATGAATTGTTGGGGGGAGCAAGGCATAGAAGGAGCAGAAGGGAAGTGATATGCAAAGGTCAAAGGGGAATGGGGACAGTTTAAGCAAAAACACAGAGACTACAGGGAAGCACACAGCATATCCAAAGAACAAGTCATGCAGTTAGTCTGGAGTATATGTGAATAGCCTAAGATCAAACTGCCAAATTAGACTGTGGTCATCATGTGGCAGACCCTGAATACCAAGGTAAAGAATCAGAACTTGATACTCCGGGCATTAGGGAGGCACTAAAGTTATTTGAGCAGAATGATGTACTTTTAGCATAGATGTAATGTAGAAGGGTAATTGCCTTGCCCTTTCACCTCCACCCTGTAAGGTTTTTACCTTGCTCCTTCATCTGCTACATATTTCTCTGTCTTCTCATTTTGTTTAACTTACTGCATTTGGGGTCTCCTTTGTGCAGGCTGCAGGTTCGTACTTCCCATTGTTTTTGGTGTCTGCCCCATGGTTGAGGTTGGTTCAGTGGCTTGTGTAGGCTTTCTGGTGGAGGGGACTGGTGTCTGTGTTCTGGTGGGTGGGGCTGGATCTTGTCTTTCTGATGGGCAGGGCCACGTCCAATGGTGTGTTTTGGGGTGTCTGTGCACTTAGTATGATTTAGGCAGCCTCTCTGCTAATGGATGGGGCTGTGATCCTGTCTTACTAGTTGTTTGGCATGAGGCATCCAGCACTGGAGCTTGCTGGCAATTGGGTGGAGCTGGGTCTTAGTGTTGAGACGGAGATCTCTAGGAGAGCTCACGCCGATTGATATTACCTGGGGCCGGGAGGTCTCTGGTGGTCCAATGTCCTGAAATTGGCTCTCACACCTCAGAGACTCAGGCCTAACACCTGGCTGGTACACAAAGACCCTGTCAGCCACATGGCTCAGAAGAAAAGGGAGAAAAAAAGAAAGAAAAAATAATAAAAAATTAAGATAAATAAATAATAAATAAAAAGATTTTTTAATTAACATAAAAAATAATAATTAAAAAAAGAAGAGAGCAACCAAACCAATAAACAAAACCACCAATGATAACAAGCACTAAAAACTAAACTAAGATAAACATAAAAATCAGAAACAAATCAGTCACAGACAGGAAACCCCAAGTCTACAGTTGCTCCCAAAGTCCACCACCTCAATTTTGGGACGATTTCTCATCTATTCAGATGCAGGGTACATCAAGTTGATTATGGGGATTTAATCCACTGCTCCTGAGGCTGCTGGGAGAGATTTCCCTTTCTCTTCTTTGTTCGCACAGACTCTGGGGTTCCACTTTGATTTTGGCCCCACCTCTGCATGTAGGTCGCCCTCAGGCATCTGTTCCTGCCCAGACAGGAGGGGGTTACAGCAGCGGCTGATTAGGGGACTCTGGCTCACTCAGGCTGGGGGGTGGGAGGGGTATGGTAGTCATAATTGGAATGCAGGGTGAGCCTGCTACAGCAGAGGTCAGCATGACGTTGCAACAGCTTGAGGCGCGCTGTGTGTTCTCCCGGGGAAGTTGTCCCTGGATCACGGGAGTCTGGCAGCGGCGTGCTGCACAGGCTTGCGGGGGTGTGTGCATAGTGACCTGCACTTGCACACAGGATTCTTGGTAGCAGCAGCAGCAGCCTTAGCATTTCATGCCTGTCTCTGGGGTCCAAGCTGATAGCCACGGTTCATGCCCATCTCTGGAGCTCGTTTAGGTGGTTCTCTGCCTTCTGTGGGCAGATGGGGAAGGAATCCCCTCTCCTCGCACACCCTGAAACAATGGTCTCTTGCCTCTTAGGCAGATCCAGACTTCTCCCCAGACTCCCTCCCAGCTAGCTGTGGTGCACTAGCCCCCTTCAGGCTGTCTTCACGCAGCCAACCCCAGTCCTCTTCCTGGGATCTGACCTCCAAAGCCCAAGGCTCAGCTGCCAGCCCACATCTGCCCTGGCGGGTGAGCAGACAAGCCTCTCAGGCTGGTGAGTGCTGGTCGGCACTGATCCTCTGTGCAGGAATCTCTCCACTTTGTCCTCTACACACCTGTTGCTGCACTCTCCTCTGTGGCTCCGAAGCTTCCCCCCACTGCCCATTAGGAAGTGAAGGGGTTTCCTAATGTGTGGAAACTTTTCCTTCTTCACAGATCCCTCCCAGAGGTGCAGGTCCCATCCCTATTCTTTTGTCTCTGCTTTTTCTTTTTTCTTTTGCTCTACCCTTGTACGTGGGGATTTTCTTCCTCTTAGGCAGATCCAGACTTCTCCCCAGACTCCCTCCCAGCTAGCTGTGGTGCACTAGCCCCCTTCAGGCTGTCTTCACGCAGCCAACCCCAGTCCTCTTCCTGGGATCTGACCTCCAAAGCCCAAGGCTCAGCTGCCAGCCCACATCTGCCCTGGCGGGTGAGCAGACAAGCCTCTCAGGCTGGTGAGTGCTGGTCGGCACTGATCCTCTGTGCAGGAATCTCTCCACTTTGTCCTCTACACACCTGTTGCTGCACTCTCCTCTGTGGCTCCGAAGCTTCCCCCCACTGCCCATTAGGAAGTGAAGGGGTTTCCTAATGTGTGGAAACTTTTCCTTCTTCACAGATCCCTCCCAGAGGTGCAGGTCCCATCCCTATTCTTTTGTCTCTGCTTTTTCTTTTTTCTTTTGCTCTACCCTTGTACGTGGGGATTTTCTTGCCTTTTTGGAAGTCTGAGGTCTTCTGCCAGAGTTCAGTAGGTGTTCTGTAGGAGTTGTTCCACGTGTAGATGTATTTTTGATGTATTTGTGGGGAGAAAGGTGATCGCCACATCTTACTCCTCTGCCATCTTGAAGGTCCCCCATGAGCTTAATTCTTTATCTCTACGATCACCTGTGTTCCTTATCTTGGACTAGTTACTTAAGGGTAGTCTATACACAAAATTTTTAAACAGTATAGTGTAACAGTTAGGGGAGTGATTTGTGGGCTCAATTAAAATCACCAGTCTCCAGCTGTGTAACCTAGATCAAGAAATATAAGCACTCTGAACCTATTTCCTCATCTGTAAAATAATATCGGTAATAGTACCCAATATTATATAGTTCTTGTGGGTATTACATTAGAAAGTGCTTAGAACAGAGTGAATTCTAATAAACAGCTATTGCTGGTGTTGTTACAATTTGTATACAGATATATTTTAGTGGATTTTTCAGAAATAACACCATTTCTAACATCGTATCTTTGAGAAAATGTTTTCAGAATTTCAGCAGGGAGCAGAGGACATCTTACAAAAGAACTTCTCATTCATTCACCTCTCATTCATTCATTCATTCATTTATTCAAAGTTGAAGGCTTTACAAAAATCTACTTATATCCTGAAATTCTTCAGGCACAACAAAGAATATATTTTGCTTCTGTGTCTTTGGCAAGCTCACCATATCTGTGATTCATTAGTGTCACAGGAGTGACTGAAATATTTTGGTTTCTATCTCAGTTGAAAGAAATCTTGTCGCCCTTCCAGTGTAAAACATGAAATGCATTCTGATATTTCTCTTCTTTTAAAAATCCTGTTCTGGGGGCGGAGTCAAGATGGTGTCCTAGGAGGACACAGAATTCGTGTCTCCTCACAACTAGGGCACCTACAACTAGGGCACCGGTGGGGTAACACAGACACCTAAGGGGACAGGAAGAACCCCCAGCGATCGGGTAGGATGTGAGGCTTGGGGGGAGTGAAGGGGGAGGAGAAGTGGAGGCGGGACAGGACTGGCACCCCTGAGGGGTGGCTGGGGTAGGGGAAGGGATCCCACATTCAATGGGGGGAATTGGGGAACCACTGGGAGGTTAGAGGACCAAAAGGGAGTGTGGCCAGGTTTCCCCTGCCCACTTGGGGCCTCAGGAACCTGCTGAGATCTGGGGCCTGATCCTCTGCCCACTGAGGCCCCCTCCAGCCTGCATGGGTCCTGAGGGAGTGGGAGGGAGGGAAGGGGGAGCAAAAGTAAAGGCTGGACCTCCAGGACCGGCACCCCTGAGGGGTGGATGGGGGAGGGGAGGAGTTCCTACATCCAGCAGGACCCACCCACAGTTACGGGTCCAGTGGGCAACAGGGGACACCCTGAGGGACACAGTGGGGGAGGAGCACAAAGGAACAGAAGGGAACACAGCTAGTGTCTTCCCTGTGTATTTAGGCACTGGGGAGCCTTTTGGGCTCCCAGGCCTAATCCTCTGCCCTCAGAGACTCCCTCCTGATGTGCAGAGCCCAAGCCCCTCCCCTACACCCCCACCCAGGGCCCTACCTCTACACTCGGAGACCCCCTCTGAGACATCCTCCAACCACACAGGGCCTAAACCCCACCTACACACCTTCACTCAGGGCCCTACCTCCAAACTCCGGAACTCCACACTCCAGAGGCCCTCCTTTCCATGTGCTGCCTCTCCCTGGCAGGTCCTAAGCCTAGGCCCTGCCCCACAATCAAACATCACCCCCCCACGACCAACCTAGGTCCTGCCCCAAAATAAACCCTGCCCCTGCCTAAGTTCCACCCCTGCCTAAACTCCACCCCCATAGCTAAGCCTATTTTTTTTCTTTTTTCCTCTTTTAGGTTCAGGTTCTGTTTTGTCTTGTTGATTCATTGTTGTTGATACATTTATATTTTTATTTTTCTTAATCTTTTATTTTTCTAATTTTATTTTATTCTTTATACTTTGTTATTGTTCTCTCCTTTTGGCTTGTTCCCCCACCTTTCTAGTTTTCCTTTTTCTCTTGTGGTTTTATTTTACCTTGTTGCAGTTGTTTCAATTATAGTTTTATTTTCCCTAATATATTTTTATTTTTCTAATTTTATTTATTTTATTTATTTATTTTTTTTTTACCATGCCACGAAGCTTGCGAGATCTTGGTTCCCAAGCCGGAGGTCAGACCTGAGCTCCTGTGGTGGGAGCACTGAGTGCAAACCACTGGACTAACAGAGAACCTCAGACTGCAGGGAATATTAACTGCAATAAGGCCTGCCAGAGGTCCTCATCTCAGCACCAAGATCAAGCTCTATCCAACTGCCTGCAAACTCCAGTGCTGGACGTCTCAGGCCAAACAATCAGTAAGACAGGAATACAGCACCACCCATCAAAAAAAAAAGAAACAACAAAAAGATATGTTACAGATGAGGTAGCAAGGTTAAAACCTACAAGACCAAATAAATGAAGACAAAACAGGCAACCTATCTGAAAAAGAAATCAGAGTAATGATAGTAAAGGTGATCCAAAATTAACAAAAGAGAATGGAGAAGATACAAGGAACATTTAACAGGGATCTAGAACGAAAGAGCAAACAAACAGTGATGAACAACACAATTACTGAAATTAAAAATACTCTAGAAGGAATAAATAGCAGAATAACTGAGGCAAAAGAACGGATGAGTGAGCCGGAAGATAAAATGGTGGAAATAACTGTCAGGGAGCAGAATAAAGAAAAAAGAATGAAAAGAACTGAGGAGAGTCTCAGAGATAATTGGGACAACATTAAATGCACCAACATTGAAATTATATGGATCCCATATGAAGAAGAGAAAAATACAGGGTCTGAGAAAATATTTGAAGAGATTATAGTTGACAACTTCCCTAACATGGGAAAGAGTCAGTCAAGTGCAGGAAGCATAGAGAGTACCATACAAGATAAACCCAAAGAGAAACATGTGGAGACACATATTAATCAAACTATCGAAAATTAAATACAAAGAAAAAATATTAAAAGCAGAAAGGGAAAAGCAACAAATAACATACAAGGGAATCCCCATAAGGCTAACAGCTGATCATTCAGCAGAAAATCTGCAAGCCAGTGGCAGGACATATGTAAAGTGATGAAAGAGAGAAACCTACAACCAAGATTACTCTACCCAGCAAGGATTTCATTCAGACTCGATGGAGAAATTAAAAACTTTACAGATAAGCAAAAGTTAAGAGAATTCAGCACAACCAAACCAGCTATACAACAAATGCTAAAGAAACTTCTCTAGGCAAGAAACACAAGAGAAGGAAAAGACCTACAATAACAAACCCAAAACAATTAAGAAAATGGCAATAGGAACATACATATCGATAATTACCTTAAATATAAATGGATTAAATGCTCCAACCAAAAGACACTAACTGGGCTTCCCTGGTGGCGCAGTGGTTGAGAGTCCGCCTGCCGATGCAGGGGACACGGGTTCGTGCCCCGGTCCGGGAAGATCCCACATGCCGCGGAGCGGCTGGGCCCGTGAGCCATGGCCGCTGAGCCTGCGCGTCCGGAGCCTGTGCTCCGCAACGGGAGAGGCCACAGCAGTGAGAGGCCCGCATATCGGAAAAAAAAAATACAAAAGACACTAACTGGCTGAATGGATACGAGAACAAGACCTGTACATACGCTTTCTACAAGAGATCCACTTCAGACCTAGGGACACATACAGACTGAAAGTGAGGGGATGGAAAAAGATACTCCATGAAAATGGAAATGAAAAGAAAGCTGGAGTAGCAATTCTCATATCAGACAATATAGACTTTAAAATAAAGATGATTACAAAGACAAAGAAGGACACTACGTAATGAACAAAGGACCAATCCACGAAGAAGACATAACAATTGTAAATATTTATGCACCCAACATAGGAGCACCTCAATACATAAGGCAAACGCTAAGAGCCATAAAAGGGGAAATTGACAGTAAACAAAAATAGTAGGGGACTTTAACACCCCACTTTCACCAACGAACAGATCAACCAAAGTGGAAATAAATAAGGAAACACAAGCTTTAAATGACACATTAAAAAAGATGAACTTAATTGATATTTATAGGACATTCTATCCAAAAACAACAGAATACACTTTACTCCCAAGTGCTCATGGAATATTCTCTAGGATAGACCATGTCTTGCGTCACAGATCAAGCCTTGGTAAATTTAAGAAAATTTAAATCGTATCAAGTAACTTTTTCGATGACAACACTGTGAGACTAGATATCACTTACAGGGAAAAAAACTGTAAAAAATACAAACACATGGAGGCTAAACAATACGCTACTAAATAACCTAGGATCACAGAAGAAATCAAAGAGGATATCAAAAAGTACCTAGAAACAAAAAACAATGAAAATACAATGTCCCAAAACCTATGGGATGCAGCAAAAGCAGCTCTAAAGGGGAAGTTTATAGCAATACAATCCTACCTCAAGAAACAAGAAACAGCTCAAATAAACAACCTAACCTTACACCTAAAGCAATTAGAGAAAGAAGAACCAAAAAAAACCCAAAGTTAGCAGAAGGAAAGAAATCATTTAGATCAGATCAGAAATAAATGAAAAAGGAATGAAGGAAATAATACCAAAGATCAAGAAAACTAAAAGCTGGTTCTTTGAAAAGATAAACAAAACTGATAAATCATTAGCCAGACTCATCAAGAAAAAAAGGGAACAACTCAAATCAACAGAATTAGAAATGAAAAGGAGAAGTAACAACTGACACTGCAGAAATACAAAGGATCATGAGAGATTACTACAAGCAACTATATGCCAATAAAATGGACAACCTAGAAGAAATGGACAAATTCCTGAACCAGGAAGAAATAGAAAATATAAATAGACCAATCACAAGCACTGAAATTGAAACTGTGATTAAAAATCTTCAAACAAACAAAAGCCTCACAGGCAAATTCTATCAAACATTTAGAGAAGAGCTAACACCTATCCTTCTCAAACTCTTCCAACATATAGCAGAGGGAGGAACACTCCCAAACTCATTCAACGAGGCCACCATCACCCTGATACCAAAACGAGACAAAGATGTCACATAAAAAGAAAACCACAGGCCAGTATCTCTGATGAACATCGATGCAAAAATCTTCAACAGGGTTTCCCTGGTGGTGCAGTGATTGAGAGTCCGCCTGCCGATTCAGGGGACATGGGTTTGTGCCCAGTCCGGGAAGATCCCACATGCCGCGGAGCGGCTAGGCCCATGAGCCATGGCCGCTGAGCCTGCGCGTCCGGAGCCTGTGCTCAGCAACAGGAGAGGCCACAACAGTGAGAGGCCCATGTACCGCAAACAAGAACAACAACAACAACAACAACAAATCTTCAACAAAATACTAGCAAACAGAATCCAACAGCACATTAAAAGGATCATACACCACGATCAAATGGGGTTTACCCCAGGAATGCAAGGCTTCTTCAATATATGCAAATCAATCAATGTGACACACCATATTAACAAACTGAAGGATAAAAACCATATGATCATCTCAATAGATGCAGAAAAAGCTTTCACAAATTTCAACACTCATTTATGATTAAAAACCTCCAGAAAGTAGGCATAGAGGGAACCTACGTCAACATAGGAAAGGCCATATATGACAAACCCACAGCCAACATCATTCTCAAGGGTGAAAAACTGAAACCATTTCCTCTAAGATCAGAAACAATACAAGGTTGCCCACTCTCACCACTGTTATTCAACATAGTTTTGAAAGTTTTAGCCACAGCAATTAGAGAAGAAAAAGAAATAAAAGGAATCCAAATTGGAAAAGAAGTAAAGCTGTCACTGCTTGCAGACGACATGATACTATACATAGAGAATCCTAAAGATGCTACAAGAAAACCACTAGAGCTAACCAATGAATTTGGTAAAGTAGCAGGATACAAAATTAATGCACAGAAATCTCTTGCATTCCTATACACTAATGATGAAATATCTGAAATAAAAATTAATGAAACAATCCCATTTACCATTGCAACAAAAAGAATAAAGTATCTAGGAATTAACCTACCTAAGGAGACAAAAGACCTGCATGCAGAAAGCTATTAGACACTAATGAAAGAAATTAAAGATGATACAAACAGATGGAGAGATATACCACGTTCTTGGATTGGAAAAATCAACATTGTGAAAATGACTATACTACCCAGAGCAATCTACAGATCCAATGTAATCCCTATCAAACTACCAGTGGCATTTTTCACAGAACTAGAACAAAAAATTTTACAATTTGTATGGAAACACAAAGGACCCCGAATAGCCAAATCAACCTAGGGAAAGAAAAACAAAGCTGGAGGTATCAGGCTCCCGGACTTCAGACTATACTACAAAGCTACAGTAATCAAGACAGTATGGTACTAGCACAAAAACAGAAATATAGAACAATGGAACAGGATAGAAAGCTCAGAGATAAACCCACGCACATATGGTCACCTTATCTTTAATAAAGGAGGCAAGAATATACAATGGAGGAAAGACAGCCTCTTCCATAAGTGGTGCTGGGAAAACTGGGCAGCTACATGTAAAACAATGAAATTCGAACACTTCCTAACAAAATACAGAAAAATAAACTCAAAATGGATTAAAGATCTAAATATCAGACCAGACACTATAAAACTCTTAGAGAAAAACATAGGCAGAACACTCTATGGCATAAATCACAGCAAGATCCTTTCTTACCCACCTCCTAGAGAAATGGAAATAAAAACAAAAGTAAACAAACGGGACCTAATGAAACTTTAAAGCTTTTGCACAGCAAAGGAAACCATAAGCAAGATGAATAGACAACCCTCAGGATGGGAGAAAATATTTGCAAATGAAGCAACTGACAATGGATTAATCTCCAAAATATACAAGCAGTTCATGCAGCTCAGTATAAAAAAATCTAACAACCCAATCCAAAAATGGGCAGAAGACCTAAATAGCCATTTCTCCAAAGAAGATATACAGATTGCCAGCAAACGCATGACAGAATGCTCAACATCATTAATAATTAGAGAAATGCAAATCAAAACTACAGTGAGGGGCTTCCCTGGTGGCACAGTGGTTGAGAGTCCGCCTGCCGATGCAGGGGACACGGGTTCGTGCCCCGGTCCGGGAAGATCCCATTGGTATTGGTAAATCTTTCATTAAAAAACATAAAGGGAACACTCTTGCACTGTTGGTGGGAATGTAAATTGATACAGCCACTATGGAGAACAGTATGGAGGTTCCTTAAAAAACTACAAATAGAACTACCATATGACCCAGCAATCCCACTACTGGGCATGTACCGTGAGAAAACCATAATTCAAAAAGAGTCATGTACCACAATGTTCATTGCAGCTCTATTTACAATAGCCAGGACATGGAAGCAACCTAAGTGTCCATCGACAGATGAATGGATAAAGAAGATGTGGCACACATATACAATGGAATATTACTCACCAATAAAAAGAAATGAAATTGAGTTATTTGTAGTGAGGTGATGGAGCCAGAGTCGGTCATACAGAGTGAATTAAGTCAGAAAGAGAAAAACAAATACCATATGCTAACACATATGTATGGAATCTAAAAAAAAATGGTCATGAAGAACCTAGGGGCAGGTTGGGAATAAAGACGCAGACCTACTAGAGAATGGACTTGAGGACACGGGGAGGGGGAAGGGTAAGCTAGGACATAGTGAGAGAGTAGCATGGACATATAAACACTACCAAATGTAAAACCGATAGCTAGTGGGAAGCAGCCGCAAAGCACAGGGAGATCAGCTTGGTGGTTTTTGACCACCTAGAGGGGTGGGATAGGGAGGGTGGAAGGGAGGGAGATGCATGAGGGAAGGGATATAGAGATATATGTATATGTATAGCTGACTCACTTTGTTATAAAGCAAAACCTAACACACCATTTTAAAGCAATTATACTCCAATAAAGATGTTAAAATATATATATATATGTATATATATATATATATATATAAAACAACAACAACAACAAAAACGATCCTGCTATGTAGATGTAAGTAGTGAGTGGACTGTGCCCAAACAATTCATCCTGGTTCTGCTGCTTCCAAGTGATGGTCATCAATCATTCCTAAACAAATATTTAGAAGGTTGTTGACCACTTAATATGTTCACAGTTACCCAGATCTTTATTACCTATATTTTGTATATGTACTCTAGCCATTTGTTGAGCTACTCAACAGGAGAGAATAGTTTTAGGGCAAACATCAGGGATGGAAAAATGAGGCCAAAAAGTATAGTGGTATGGAGGAATTAAGCAGGGGGTCTGGGCACAAGTCATCAATTCCAAGCTCCTTTACATCAAAGCATTGATAACTTTATTTACATGAATCATGAACATTTTAAAGACATTTCTATTTGGAGAAATATTTTCTTTGATTGTACAGTATGTGAGAGATTTTTAGGATGGTCTCAGAAAGTGAACTCAATAGCACCTTTGTGTAAAAATAATATGATGGTTTGGGCTTCAGCTATGATATCATTTATCTATATCCTAACCCTCAACTCAATTTGAAGGAAACACATAGGATCCAGAACTGGGTGTGTTAAAAGTATTTGTCTTTAATCGTTTTTCCCAAACCTGGTTTGACGTAGATCAGTCATAAGTCATATTATGTAGTACATACTCCCACACTTTTAAATGGAGGCTACTAAATATAATTTAGTCTTTTCTAGATGTTCCAAAGTCTTTAAAATTAATGGGAACGATTACATTATGCTATACAAGCTATAGTACAAAATTATAATACAGTATAATATTAATAGTCCCAATGCTAAGTGACTGCAGACTATGGTACTTTTTGTGATTTTTATGACTTATTTCATTGTTTCCTTCTTCACTTATACAAGTATAAGCTATCCTTATTGTTGCCAGTTTCTCTTTAAGTAGATCTTTCTCCTAATTTGATTCAAGCATGTATTCATTCAAAAACATTTACTGAGTGTCAATCATGTGTCAGACACATGTTGGGCACTGGAGATGTGACAATAAGAGATACAGTCCCTAACATCTAGGAGCTCACAGTGCAATGGTAGGACAGACAAGTGAAGAGGGAATTATAATACCATGTGATATATGCCAAAATAAATGTAATCACAGGGTACTATAGGGACATATAATAGAGGTTATCTAATCTAGATGGGGTGGGGGACAAGTCAGAGATGTTTGTGAAGTCTTCTTGGAAGAAGTTATCACTGAGCTGAATTTTGAAGGTTAAGCAGGAGTTACCCAAAATGTAGGGGGTAAAGGGTGATTTAAGAAGATGGTTCAGCAGCATATGCTTATATGGTAATCCAGGCAAGAAGTAATGTGGTCTTGAATGGTAGTAGCAGCTCAGATGGAGAGTAGGAGAAAGATTAGAGAGACATTTGGGAGGTATTATTCGACACAACTTAGTCATTCACTGAATGTTGGGGTGAGGGAGGGGCAGAGTCTAGGAATAAGCTTGGGTCATAGGGTGAATAAAGGAATCATTAAGCGGCATAAAAAACAGAAGGAACAAGTGTGAAGAGGAAGTTAGATTTAGCTTTGAACATGTTAGGTTGGGTGGATATTTTCAGCAGGGAATTTTATACATATGGGATCGGGTGCTTGAGACAGGGAGAGAGAGAGAGAGAGAGATGCCAAGCTTTTACTCTGCTGTGGGTGAAAAAAAACAGAGAACCAAGTTCATTTAATCTGTGCATAAAACAAAAAATAGCTCTGACAGAGGACCTAAGGAATTTCTGTATGAACAAGAGTTTTATGGCGATGACTTTTTGGCAATGGCTTTTGTGTGTCTAATTGGCATCTTAAACTTAACATGTACAAAGCAGGACTCTTGATTTCCACTGGCACCCCAACATAGTCACTCTGTCTCAGAGTCCCATCTTATTTTCTTTATAGCATTTGCCTATTTATGAAAATCATTTTGCATGTTGCTTTATTGATTATTTATTGCCTGTTTCACATCTCCCTCAACACACATACTAGAACATAAGAGGGCAGGGATATTATCTGTTTGGCTCATATTTGTGTTAATATCTCTTACAATAGTTCTTAGCATCTAATATAATTGTTCAATAAATATTTGTTAAAAGTTGAATAAATGAAAATATTTTTATTATTCAGAGGTCTTTTTGTTTCTCACTGCCTGGTTCTGGATTGCATTGTGTTATTCTCTGTGTGTATGTCATGAGATTGCAGTCATGACTCTGATATTCTTATGTGGTTCATAAACTGGCTCTGAATATATATATATATATATATACACACATACATATTTACCCAGAAAATTACATTTTTACAGAATGGACAGACATAAAATGCACTCTGTAAAAACGGATTTTCCAGGAATTAGTAATTTGCTCTATGAACATATTGAGAATTCTAATCTATTGATATTTAAATAATGATGGAAGAATAAACTTTCTGACTTTGTATACTTTTTACGATACACTGAAGCACAATAAAAGAGAAGTTCTAAAAATATCACTTAAGTCTTCAACACTTATGTTTTGAAAATTTTACTCCTGCCCAAAGAAGAGTCCATCAAAGTGGAATTTCCCTTGAGTTTTCAGATAAATGGGATATAACTGTTGCATTTACAGGCACCCTCTTGTCTGCAAGCTCATCCTCTGGCTACAATCTGTGGATAGGCACACTGACAGTAATCACAAGGACTTTTCCAGCTCTCACCTCAAAGAAAGAGTCAATGGATCCAATGTCATCCCTGCAAAGGAGGGGTTTTAGCCAAACTGCCCAAAACCATTTGCATCTACCCGCTGTCCCCGGGTGACTTCCCCAGATACACAGGACTCCTGGAGATTGCTCTTAGTTGCTGCCACAGACCTGGGAATGAAGGTGGACTATGTTTTTCAATCACAGTTGGGCTCAGTCATGAGACTACACATCTTCGGAGGGATTCAGGTCCCTATACCAACACACCCCTTGCTGCTTGTATACTTAGTTATGTCAGAGCAGGCAGGGGATGGGGCACTATTCTGAGAGGTGCTAATGAATTAAGGAGGTTAATTCCCATCTGAGTGACATAAGGATACTCTATTCAGAGATTTCCCTATTCACAAATATCCTCACGGAGCAGTTGTTACACAATCTGATAAAAATCATCTGGCTAATCAATAGAAGAATTTCAATAATGAAAGTTTTACTCAGGGATTAGAATATCAGTTGTTACTCTAACCAACGCTTTGCCTTCTCATATCAGGGCCAGAGAGACTTGCACTTAAAATACATGAAGTTGAGTGTGTGTACATGGGTGGATAAGGCAGGGCTCATGAACCCTTATCTGATCAAATTGTTTTCATAGTGTATTTACCTCACTGGGTAAAAGCTTTTCCTGCAAGAAATACATCCTGAAAGAATTCTATTCCCCATATAAAGAGTGACAGATCCACAGTCAGAAATGCTCTCAAGTGAGATAAAACTGTACACACTGTTCTGTTTCCTACAGGTTCAATCGGCAGGAAAAGAGGTAATGTAAATACTACTCTGCTGAAGCTCCTTATAGAAGACGGCAGGAAAACGTGGACTTGAAAGCCTCATGTCAGCTGGTGAAAACATACGGAATCCAAGGCTAACTCCATATCAAGAAAGTTTTGCTTTACTGGGAAATTAGCTCTGCTTAACCCACGAATATCAACTTCTATTTTATAGTTTATAGACATTATAGTGTTTCATTTTGCTTTGTCGGGCATAGAGGAAAGAGGTCCAGTATTATCCATCATGAAATGTTGACAACTCTATCTTCATCACATATGCTGAATCTGACCACTTCTCACAAGCTGCACTGCATCCATCTTGGTCTAAGCCACTCTCATCTCTAGTGTGGATTACTTTCATAGCCTCTTTACTGATGTTTCTGATGCTGGCCTTGCCCTCCCACCTCATTCTACTCCCAACACTATAACCGGAGTCATCCTGGCAAAATAAAAGTCAGTTCAAATTATTCGTTTACTCAAACACCCCACCCCAAGTTGACCACTGTCTCAATCGAAGCAAAAGCCAAATTCTAGTAGAAAGTAGCAAGGCTGGAATTTTAGCCTATTCTGTCTTCAGAGTTCACACCCTTAGCCACAGCTTCCCCAAAGCTTTGAATTTTGAAGCTGGCCTCCAATTAGTTCCTACATTTACTTGTTTACTGTTCCCACAATAGACCTATATCATCCTGTTGTTCTCTGGTATTCCAGACCCATGCTTTGCCCTTCCCCCTAGGCTTGCCTTTTCCTGCCTGTGCCACATATGGGGAGCCTTTCCTTACAAATCCCCCACCTTCTATCCTCAAGCATCACATACTCATCTGGCGTTTATTCATCCATTCGAGATGTATATGTGGACCAACTACTACAATGCCAAGCACAGGAAATACAGACATGAACTATGCCCTCAGTCTAAGAGCTCACAGTTCAGTGAAACAGAAATGAGTATTTGCCTGCTAACAGAAAGGTGTCAGTAGAGAGAAATCTCAGAGACCAGAGCCGTGATATCTCTGAGGTGACAGCCAGCTAATGTGCTAAACATTTGCCCTCCCAGATTAAAAATGTGCATTTTTAACGGAAACCTTCCAGAGAAAATGATTGAACCTTGGCCCAGAAGAGTGATGCTAATGGCAGCGACTCCAGGTTCTGTAGCAAGCTGATAGGTTTGATATATTAAGACAGGGGCTCTTTAAGAAGACTCTCAATTAACTTCAGGTAGGTCATTTCTCATTCTGACTACAAAAAGGGCATCATCTCCTTAAAGAATGGTCATTATAAAGTCAAAATTTTTCAGGTGCTAGTAAACAGGGCCAGTATCTGACTTCAAGACTACCCATTTTGTACCCATGTACACTTGTTTCAGGGCTGATTCTAATCCACGTAACAATAAACCAAAATATAACATGTTGTATCACTATGGAGATTACAAGACAGAAATTCTGGGAGAACACATATGCATCCAGTTTGACCAAAATCAGAATATTCTGACAGTAAATGGTAATAGAGGTGTAAGGTTGAGAGTTATGAAACTACACTGAAATGGTACAGTATTAATATGGTATTTACAAAAATGTAGTACTGAATACATATGTTTTCCTTTTTATTTTCTGGATATTTAAATAAATACATTCTAAAAAGTACTTATCCCACTGCTAGGTAACCACCCAAGAGAAATGAAAACTTATGTTCACCCAAACACCTATACACAAATGCTTAAAGCTATACTGATTATTCATAATAGTCAAAAGGCAGAAACAATATAAATGCCTTTCAATGGGTTAATGGTTAAACAAACTATGGTGCATGATACCATGGAACACTACTTAACTATAAAAAGGAAGGAACTATCAATACACATAATTTGGATGAATCTTAAATGCATTTTGCTAAGTTAAAGAAGCCAAATTCAAAAGGCTATACATCATATGATTCCATTCATATGACACTCTGGAAAAGATAAATCCATATGGACGAAAAATAGGTCAATGGTCGCCAAGGGTCAGGGGTGTGGCAAAGGTCTGACCTCAACGGAGCATCATGAGGGACTTTTTGGAGTGATGAAACTGTCCTGTGTATGGTATCGGTGGATACACTACTATATGCATTTGCCAAAACCCCATAGAACAGAACTATACATCTTTCAGTGAATTTTTTTTTTGGCTATGTTGGGTCTTCGTTGCTATGCGTGGGCTTTCTCTAGTTGTGGCGAGCAGGGTCTACTCTTCATTGCGGTGTGCATGCTTCTCATTGTGGTGGCTTCTCTTGTTGCAGAGCACGGGCTCTAGGCGCGTGGGCATCAGTAGCTGTGGCACTCGGGCTCTAGAGCACAGGCTCAGTAGTTGTGGCTCACAGGCTTAGTTGCTCTGCCGGCATGTGGGATCTTCCTGGACCAGGGCTCGAGCACATGTCCCCTGCATTGGCAGGCGGATTCTTAACCACTGCGCCACCAGGGAAGTCCCCAGTGAATTTTAATGTATGCAAATTTTAGAAAATTCAACCAGAGTGCTGGGGGAAGGGATATAGGACTGCAGACTATGATAAATGAATCTAACTATATTACAAACGAGTTACATGATGAAGGGGATTGGGAAGAAAGGAGCTGACCTAAATAATTTTGGAAAACAGGGTGTTGACTGGTTACTATAAGGCTAAAGACAACAACAAAAACTGGTGTACAAACACTGCACTCTAGTTCATAAATTCGTTTCTCACAGGGGTATAGCTTAAGGATTCTGAAACTACTTTATAAATACACTAGGGTTGAAAAATTAAATAAATGTATTGTAGATAATGAGAACACAGTTTCTCAGGGTCAGAGAAAAAAAACTACAAATAAGGAAAGGGAGAAGACTAAAATGAACCCTACATGCTGGGTTGGAGTCATAGGTATCAATGTAGACTTGTGTTTTTTTTTATTAACATACTCCAGATAGACAGAGAAATAGATAAAAATGTGTATATGTATAAGTTAGCACATACATATATATATATATATATATACACCTATACCCACTGAAAGGAGCCAGAAGCAGTGATATCCCAATAGCAAGCACACTTAAGGCACAGATCATGGTTTTGAAATGCTATTCCCCATTAAACAAAAGGCAGGCTGACCCCAGGGCAAGAGTAGGGAATAGAGAAGATGAACCTGGTGCATCTTGTAGTGATGAAAATAAGAACATGCTTTTTTAAAAAAAGTTAAAGGGCATGTTGAGCACAGGAGCCAACCTGAAAGAGATTCCAATGGCCAAAGCTGAAATAATTTGAGCAACAAACTAAATAAAGATAATATTATAAGAATATAACCCAAAGAATAAAATAAATATCCATTAGTGTGTGCTGATACAAATAAAGTAGAGACAACTCTTACTAACAGAAGAATTACAATTTTCCAATTAATAAATGTACAAGGACTGAGGGAAATAGAAAATCACCATTAGTGAATCACAGTAATAACTGCTGCAGGCAAGATCAACTGATGAATGTTAATATTAGTGGGCAAATCATAAGCATAAATAAAATATTTGCATACTTTCTAATATCCCCCCCCAAATATTCTTAAATACAAAGGGGAAAATAGTAAGTTTACTGTGGAGAACCCCGACAGACACCACCTTAACCAAGATTATCACCCGTAATGTATAGCAACATCCTGTCCCCCTGATTGCACAAAGAAGGGCACCTCACTGTGTTAGCATTTCCAATAATATGTAACCTCAATCTAATCATGAGAAAACATTGGAAAAGCCCCAGTGGAGCAATATTCTACAAAATAACTAGCCAATACTCTTCAAAAGTCTCAAAGTCATGAAAGATAAGGAAAGACTGAAGAACTGTCACAGATCGGAGGAGATTAAGAAGACATGACAACTAACTGCAATGTGAGGCCCTGAACTGGATTCTGGACCAGAAAAGGGACATGAGTAGAAAAACTTGTAAAATCTTAATAAATTCTATAGGTTAGTTAATAGTACTTTACCATGGTTATTTTCTTAGTTTTTATAATGGTACCATGGTTATATATCAATAATATGCAAACACAAAGGGAAGCTGAGGGAGGGAGATGCAAGAGGGAAGAGATATGGGAACATATGTATATGTATAACTGATCCACTTTGTTGTAAAGGAGAAACTAACACACTATTGTAAAACAGTTATACTCCAATAAAGATGTTAAAAAAAAAAGAAAAGTCTACAGACAAGAAATGCTGGAGAAGGTGTGGAGAAAAGGGAACCCTCTTGCAAAAAAAAGGGAAGCTGGGTGATAGGTATGCAGAAATACTCTGGACTATTTTTACCATTAGTGTAAAATTACCTAAAAATAAAAAGTTTCAAAAAATGAATTACTACTTTTGTTTTCTTGGAAAAGGTAAGTCTAGTAATGGAAAGTACAAGATGTACACTCCTATTGGCTAAGAGAAGAGTTACCCCTCATAACAATCATTGCAAAGGAACATAATAACTTAGAGTGAAGAAAAAGAAAAAGGCATACAGGTCAACTCTTTCTCTGGGCAATACCTATTAAAGTTACTTGTGTCAATTTTTGTCACTGTTTTTAAGTAGTTTTCTTACCACGTAACTGGATATACATGGGAGGTGATATCACTATCATTTCCTAGGTGATTACTGGGATGCTGAAAGCAATGTATGTACCTGTAGATTCATATATTAAGAAAAGTAGGATTCCCTATATTTCTTCCCCTGGAACGTTAGTGTGGTTGTTAGCCACCATGGGAACTAATCTGAAGACGTAGAACAAGCAATCAAGAGGCCAGAACTACTACTTTGGCTTGCTCAAAGCAGAAGATGTGTAATTACTCTCCATGTACCTTTAAATTGTTCTTACCAGGCCTCTGGATGCACGGGAGTGGAAATTAGGATGATGAGGTAAATACAGGAGACTACATGGCAGCCTAGAGCATCCCTAGACTAGATGCATTTAAATGTAGATGAAGAACTTCATGAACATGGCACCAAATGGTATCCAATAACTTGGGTCCCCATAGAATTATCAGAACCATGATAAATAATATTAGCTAACATTTACTAAATGCTTGGTATGTTGCCTGAATTAACACTGTTAATCTTCACACTGCTGTATAGAAGAGGTGCTTATACTATTTTCGTCATTAACAGATGAGGAAATTACTCTCCACTGAGGTTGAATAAGTAGCCCAAGTCCCAGAGTCAGTAAGTGGTAAGGCAGACTTTAGACCTAGACAGTCAAGGTCCAGTACCCATGGTCTCAATTACTATGGTATGGTGCCTCCCCATGAAGGCTAGTGTCAGAGAACTCTCATTCTGAAATAACCTAAGAATTGGGAACCATACCGAGGAATGCGGAGTTCTACAATACTGATCTGCTATTTTGAGCCTTGAGAATTGCCATGACTATGCCTTCTGTTTAGGCATATTACATATCCAGTTTGAAAATTTACAAAAATATCACTTGTCTGGCAGTTGACAACATGTTCCCAGTACAGTCCCATTTTCTAAGCATGAGGCAGAGGCAGGGGCTGTCCATTCAGCTCACTCACACACATGAGTTTAAAAAACGATCCCTGTGTAATTCTGAGGACAGTTGGCTGAGAAGCCACCTAAGCAAACCCAAGGAATTCTCAGAAAGCCAATCCAATCCCTGGAGTTAGCTGTCATGAATGTGGGTGTTTCTAAGGCTCTACTAAGAAACTGTTCAGTGATTTTCTTATATTAAATATTTATTCTGGAATGAGTTAGAATGTCTTAGAAAACTGTACTCGGACACCACCAGTCTGTTAAACCAGAAAGTTTGAAGTGAATTTCAATCCTTAATCAAGAACACGTAACTTAGATTATTTACCCTACAAAGATTCCACTCTTAACACTTGAGATGATCTTACTGCAGTCTCCACAATTTTGAGGTAGCATAACCTTCAATTTTAGAAAGTAGCTACTCTACACTTGCATGAATATATAAAAGGTTTACTTATCAACTTTGCTGATGAACCAAAGCGGGAAAAGATTAATTCACTGGAAGGCAGAATTCCAATTCAAGATATTTTCAATAGGTTAAAACCAACAAAAATTCAATTATACAAATACAAGATGGGGGAAGCCTGACTTGACAGCCACAGTTCACGTGCAAAGCACTTGGGGACTTTAGCTGACCACAAATGCACTTGAGTCAATAGTGTGCCGTGGCCTCTAAAATGACTAAATTTAGAGATTGTAAACTGCATTAACAAAAACTGGGTCTAGTCACACTTTCTGTACACTCAGCTGATCAGTCCACATCTGGAACACTCTTGTCCAGTTCTTGGCACCGCATTTTAAAAGGCAGTGACAGCTTCAGAATTTCTATATAGAAAGGGCTTATGATACTGAAGTATTTAAGAATAAGATGTCATAATGTCTAATTTACTTGAAGATATTTCAGTACAAGAATAGAAGAGATGAAACGAGGATGGCAAAATGTTAACAACTGTTAAATCTAGGTGATGGGGTATATGGGAGCTCATTAGGTGAATCTACTTTTATGTATGATTGAAATTTTGATACTAAATGGTAAGGGGCTTTAGTGTAGCAATCTGGTTGGAAGGTGCTTGGGGTGGCTAGGGTACTTGTCTTTAAACTGCATTTACACATCAAGCACACATTTTTATTTAGATCGTGTATTTATTTGACATGGCTTTGGTGGGGACCAACGGAGACTTGGAGGGCATAACTTAAAATCCCCCAAGGTACTATCATTGTGGAAAAGCCCTAATAAATCTCTTACTCCAGGCTTGAAAAGGACCACAGAAAATGTTAAGGGAGGCCAGGGAGTATCAAGTGCCCCTGGTGTAAGCTCCTCTCCCCCAGTTCACCAATACAAAGTGGCCAAGAGAGCAGCCCCAGAAGGAGGCTCTAATTAGCACTGATCATCCACCACCTCCTAAGAGCCCAGCAGGACTAATCCCAACACATCTTCCATCTCCGTTTACATCAGTCACCTCCACAAGTCCCAGCCTCCCAGCATGCATCCTTATCTGGACTCCGAATCCCTTTAGGCTCCATATATTCCCTAATCTTACACAATACCCTGCTTATCAATGAACCCCCAAGCCCTCCTGCCATGGCCTCTGAAACTCAAAGTCCATCATCAGCAAATTCCTCTATATCCTCAACATTTAATTCAATTTCTTGTTCTAAAGGAAGTCTAGCTCTTCCCTGAGGTCTCTTCTTCCATTCAGCCCTCTCAGATGGTGGATGTTTTCTTTCCCATACCCTTCGTATCACTCACTGGACCTGGAGGTAGAGGAGTATTCTCCTTCCTCCTTTTTGCCACTTCCAGGCCATTTCTCCTCTTTCCTCAAAAACCCCATCCCAATTTAAGTGTACACCATCGACTATGCCAACTCTCCTTATGGCTGCCTTCAATCAACCTCTTAGTCACTCTCCTTCATTCATTCATTGGAAATGTTAGCACCTGGCTCACAGTTTTCTTCTCCCACCACTTCTCCTGTGATTTCAATATCCACTGGACAATATAGCCAATCCCTGGGTCCCACCATCCCTTGAAGTCACTTCAAACAATCTTTTATTTCCCATCATCCCAGCGCAGCCAAACAATCTAATGGTCATACTCTAGATGTTGTCATGACCAATAATAACTGCATCACCTCCATAATTTCAACTTCAAGCCTCCCTCTCTGCCACATAACCTCTACCTGCAACCCACGGATCCTTTTACCCTCACTGTCCATCTGTCCTTTCATATCTTTCCACACTACCCAGCTAAATCCCAGGTTCCATCATTATATCCACTGCCTTGTATAAATCTGCAAGTAGGGGAGGTGTCCTTGTACTCCCTCCATTGGACTTAGTCCTGATTAAGAACGACTCCACTTACACAGCAGAATGGTCCCACTTTAAATTTAATTTGACCAGAAATCTTAAGTGAGCCTTCAGCAATGCCTGACAATTCTAGATGTTCCTAGTCAGTTCACTTTCCTTCTCTCTAAGGCAACTACTTCATGCCTTTCTTCCCCCGTGAAAGCTCAAACAACTTCCCTTCACAATTCTCAACTGATGATTTCAATTCTTATTTCATGGAGAAAATAGAAACAACCAGAAGAGAACTGCCTCATCTTCAAACAAACAAGTCTATCAACTTACCTGCATCACTATCCATATACCCTGTTACTAAGGAGGAACTGCACATTCCTGTAAGGCCGGTCCTTCCAATTGTGCACAGAACCTCTTCCACCGTCAGCTATTCAAGCATTTTGCTCCAGCAGTTAAAGCCCCTCTCTCTCTCTGATGTCACCAATTTCTCTTTCCATCAGTATGCTGAGGGACCATTCCCATCAGCATATAAACATGCTACAAAATCTCCCCCCTTAAACAAACAAAAAGCCCCTTGACCATATATCCACCTGCAGTTACCTCACAATCTCTTTTCTCCTCTTTATAGCAAAATTCCTCAAAATAGTTGTCTATAGTGCTGTCTTCGTTTCCTCAGCTCTCATTCTCTCTTCAACCCACTCAAAACAGGCTTGTGTCTCATTGCTATTGACAGCACTCTTACCAAGGTTACCAACGACCTTCATTTTGCCAAGGCCAAAGCAAGTTCCTATTCCTCATCTTATTAAACTTCTCAGCATCATTTGACTCAGTTGATTACTCCCTTCTTTTTGAAACATATCTTGGCTTCTGTGAGGACACAGTCTCCTGTTTTATTCTCCTATGTCTCAGCCACTTTTTCTCAGACACCCTTGCTGGTTCTTCCCCATCTTCCCAACCTCCAACCATTCAAGTGCTCCAGGGCTCAATTCTTGAATGTTATCTCTTGTCTATCTAGAGACTGAGCACTCCCAAATGGCAATCTCAAGCCTTGACTCTCCCCTGAGCTCCAGATTATATTATTCACTCCATATTTCCATATGGATATCTAATAGGTAGCTCAAATTTAACATATATCCCAAACAGAACCCTTGATCCTGTCTCTCCACCTTGTTCCTCACCCAGTCTTCCCCATTTAGTAAATGGCACCACCTCCCATCCAGTTGTTCAGGCCAAAACCCTAGGGTAACATCCCTGATTCCTCCTTGTCCCTCATATAACTCATTAATCCATCAGTAAACCCTGCTGGCTCTGCCTTCTACCTTAACTTAACTTCTCACCACCTCCAGGGCACCATCACCTCTTATCTGGATTATTTCAAGAACTGCTTAACTGTTCTCTCTGCTTCTATTCTTTTCCCCTAGTCTATTCTCCAGACAATGGCAACACTGATATTTTAAAAACATAATTCATAGCACTCAATTTTTTTTAGCATCTATACCTCTGATCACCAATTATATTTTATTTTTTTGCAATTTTCAAATTCAGCAAAATAAACATTTATTTAGTAATATTTATATAATTAACTAATATTAATATTAGTTAATTTTGTCAATTACCCAAATATATCTTTTTTTACATCTTTGTTAAAACATCTTTATTGGAGTATAATTGCTTTACAATGGTGTGTTAGTTTCTGCTTTATAACAAAGTGAATCAGCTATACGTATACATATATCCCAATATCCCCTCCCTCTTGCACCTCCTTCCCATCCTCCCTATCCCACCCCTCTAGGTGGTCACAAAGCACCACGCTGATCTCCCTGCATAGCACTCCATTTTCCTACCTAAAATCTTCCAGTAGATTCCAATCACGATTAGAATAAAATTCAAATTTTGCACTGACTTTTTCCTCAGCCTAACTTGCCCTCCTACTTTATTCAGGTCTCTATTCAAATGCCACTTCCTAAGAAAGGCATTTATGTGATCACCCTACATGAATGAGAACTCCCCCATCACTTGCTGTTTCCTACCTTGCTTTGTTTTCCATTGTAGGACCTATCACATCTGTTATTTATTTGCTTACTTACATTTGATCTGTCTCCTACACTTAGAATATAAACCTCAGGAAAGGAAAGGGATTGTCTATTTTTTCACTACTGGTACAGAGCACTTAGGTGCTCAATAAATATTTGTTTAATGAACTACTGCATCCAGAGACAAAATGATCAGGATAATCTGACAACCATAACATAGCTTATAAGAAAGAAGAACTAAAGTTGCTACAACTGCTTTAATCTAAAACTCAAGTGCTTTGCCTTATTCTGTACAAAAGAATAAGCACTAGAGCTATGGGATAGAAATCACAGAGAGGAAGGAGGAGGAAAATTTCTAAAAGCCAGAGCCTGAAGAAGCTGCCTCATGAGGCAGTGAGATACTAGGTATTTATTTCAGTGATGGGAGGACAGACATTCATTGAGAGCCTGATATATACCAGGTTTTGTACAAGGCCCTTAATATAAGTTAGGTGCATTGCCTCATTTTGTTTAATCTCTACAACTATATAAGGTTGATTTAATTATAATCATCCCCATTTTATAGATGAGGAAATTAATCTCATGTGTCCAACGTGGAACCTTTTCAGTATACCACACTGCCTCCAAATTTTTCAGTTGAGCAACTCCTATCTAACAGCAAGATTGTAGAGCAACAATTTGCAAAGTGTGGTCCAGAGACCCTGTGAATCCCTGAAACTCTTTCAGATGTTTAGTGAAGTCAAAACCATTTTTGTAATAATTCTAAGCAATTATTTTTTCACTCTCATTCTCTTATAAATGTACAGTGGAATCTTCCAGGAGCTATATGATATATGATGAAACATTGCTTTGACAAGCAACTAAATACACACTGCATACTCTTTTGTTTTTTTTTAAATTTTTCTCAGTTTAAATTTTTCATATTGTAAGTATTGATAGATATAAAACACAGAAACAAAAGCACATTGGGGTCCTCAATAATTTTTAAGAATGTAAAGTAGCCCTAAGATCAAAAAGTTTGAGAACTGCTGAGGAGGAAGGGAGGGTCTAAAATGCAAAGGCCTCTTGAATTCCCTTCTAACTCAAAAGAGTCAAGGATTTCAATGGAATTGTCTGGAAAACAGAGTTAACCCCAAAACCTCTTTTGGTTCAACTCCCAGGTGTAGAAATTCTTTGTTAAGTGTCTGTGTCCTCTTCACTGCCTCGGTCACTATAATGAAATTTTTCTTTGGACACCCAGTATCCTGTATGGCCTCAGAGTCACTAGACCCTATCGTTAGGGGTGAAGAAAGTACAATAATAAGGTGTGTGCTCAGTCCCAAAATCCTGTTACTTTGGGTCTGGGAATTTCTTTTCACTTGGTGTTTTGTTGTGGATGTTTGTTTAGTTTATAAAAATTCAATTAAATTTAAAATCATTGATGTGGGTTTGTTTGCTTTTTTTGTTTGTTTTTGTGGGGTCTTTTCTTGGATCACAGTTTTCTTCTAATAGCCAAGTAATGAGGGAAGGAGAGTGGGCATAAAAGAGAACTTTCCTTAACTACACGCCTACTGTATGTCAGGTACAATGTAATACACTTTAGCTGTCATTTGCTGAGTACCTAGTATACCAGTCACTTCACTGAGTTCTTGATATGCATTATCTCCAATTCTCACAAAGATCCTAGAAAAAAAGGTACTACCAAGTCTATCACAGATTGTCTGGAAAAAATGGCTGCAGTAATCAATAAGCTTCCCTATATCCATGTCCTTGGTTAGTCCCTTCCCACACCCACTCTGGGATTGGTCACATGACTTACTTTGACTAATGGGACAATCGTAAATATAAGCAAGCCAAGGGACTTCCCTGGTGGCACAGTGATTAATAATCTGCCTGCCAATGCACGAGCAACAGGTTCGAGCCCTGGTCTGGGAAGATCCCACATGCCACGGAGCAATTAAGCCCATGAGCCACAACTACTGAGCCTGCGCTGTAGAGCCCGCAAGCCACAACTACTGAGTCAGCTTGCCACAACTGATGAAGCCTGCACGCCTAGAGCCTGCGCTCCACAACAAGAGAAGCCATCGCAGTGAGAAGCCTGCACACTGCAACAAACAGTAGCCTCCGCTCTCCGCAAGTAGAGAAAGCCCGTGCGCAGCAAGGAAGACCCAACACATTCAAAAATAAATAAATTAATTCATTCATTCATTTTTAAAAAAACCAGTAAGCAAGCCAAGACTTGAAAAGTGTTTGCACATTGGGTCCTGCTCTCCTGATGTTCTTAGCAACCTTCATTCATCAGGTGAATGAGATAGGCCAGCACACCTGGTGATGAATGACACATGGCCCAGTTATTTCCATCACTTCTGTTGACGACCAGCCAACTACCAGACATACAAGTGAGGCCAGTTGACATAAATGGATGAGTGAACCCAGATGACAAACATGAAGCAGAGACAGTCCCAGCTGAGTGCAGTCCAAACTACCAACCCACAGAATCATAGCAAATAAATGGTTGTTGTTTTAAACCACTACCTTTTGCGATCTTGAGATCTGGAAACTGTACCAGCTTACCCAAGTGGGCCCTTGGGTAAGTGCAACCCCAAGAGACCTTATAAGAGGGAGCTTAGGGATATCTGAGACAGAAAAAGAGGAGGCAGTGTGATCACAGAGGCAGAGATTGGAGTGATATGGCCACAAGCCAGGGAATGCCAGTAGCCACCAGAAGCTGGAAGAAGCAAGAAGAGATTGTCTGGTACAGCCTCTTGGAAGGAGCACAACCCTGCAGACACCTTGATTGTGGCCCGATGAAACTGATTTCAGATTTCTTGCCTCTAGAACTCAGAGAAAATAAATTTCTGTTGTGTTAAGCCGAAAGACAAAAAAGAAAACACTACCTTTTTAGGTGGTATATTATGCAGTAAATGCTAACTGATACCAATGCCCATTTTACAGAGAAGAAAACCGAGGCTCATAGAAGTTGAATAACTTTACTAAGATCATTATATAGCCAATATGTGGCAGAATGGGAATTTTAAACCTAGGTCTACATATTATCTCATTTAATCCTTACATCTGCTCTATGAGATAGGCATACTACTATAACTATCATTTTAAAGGTAAGGAAACATGTACAAGGAGGTTAAACAATCTGCTCAAGGTCACACAATTAATAAGTAGCAAAATGTTAACTGTACTTACTGTGATGATCATTTTGCAATACATACAAATATCAAATCGTTACCTTGTACACCTGAAACTAATATAATGTTATATCAATAACATTATAAAAAATCATGTCAATTAGAAAAAAAGAATAAGGGGGAGATCAACAAGATAGATAGGTAGATAGCTAGATAGACAGATAGTAAAGCTAGGATTTAAACTCAACTCTGCCTGATTTCAGAGATTGTGCTACTTTCACAACTTCAGGCTGTAAGTTCTGGTTAGTTAAGGGTTCCAGTTAGCTTATTCTTCCCTAAAGAAAAACTGATTGCTCTAGCACTATATTAGCGACCAACGAGATTGCATTTTAAAATGCACTGCACAACTCCAAGCACACAAACGTAAAAAGTATAAAGGAGAAAGAGCAATGGAAAAGGAACAAGATTTGGGAATGTGAGTTATTAAAAAACAACAACAAAAAAAAAACATTAGAAAGTAGGTCTGGTTTTATAAATAGGAGATAAGAAAAACTCATTAAAATAACCAAAGCACTAAGAGGAATATAATGTAGACAGGAGCTCATGAAAAAGGTATTTTAAACTGGAACCGAAGTAGCTAGCAGGCACCTGCTGGAACCAAGGAGGCAAGTGTTCATTAACACTAAAAAGCACTGCACTGGCTGCCCATCACATTCAAAATGTGTCCTTCTACTGACCTTCTGCCTTCTACGTGCTGCCTGGCACTGGAATTATTTAGGTTGGAAAGGAGAAATGTGGAGGGAGGGAGGGAGCATTAACGCCTATTGAAGGTGGCATGGGAAGAGTGCTAGACTGCAACTAACTAGCCAGGCGACCTTGGGTATGTTATTTAACCTCTACGGATCTTAATTTCCTGATCTCTAAGGTCCCTTTACAGCTCTTAAATTTCATTATTCTATGATTATATTAAAGAGAAAGTAGTGACCAGCAGTGAGCCATCACTGCTCAGGACTAAAAAGAAGAACAAACGAGCTCAGATAACAGCATTCCTTAATTCGCTCAACAAGCATTTCTTGAACACCTACTGTGTGTTCTAAGCTTTGCTCTCATCCCTGAAATCATAATCTAATGGAGAAAGGGACACACCAACAAATAATTACAATTCAATGTGATAAGCCCTACGCTAGACTTGCAGAGCAAGATGAGGTGGATCAATGACAAGAATGCTGACTCACAGGCTCCTAGAATTTGATGCACCTGGATTCAATCCCAATGTAGCTACTTACTAGCTGTATGACCTTAGGCAAGCCACTTAACCTGAACCTCAGTTTCCTTGAGTGTTCTCACCATAATAGACTCTGAAGCTACAGTCTGAGCTGCCAATAGGCTTGATTCTCAAATCTCCATGGAGGCAAAATACAGTCAGCTGGAGATTCAAACCAGATTGGAGAGGGTTTGAGGGGGGATAAGATGTGAGTAAGAAGAGATTGCACAGACAAATCTTTCAAGAAAGTTGGCTATGAAGAGGAATAGGGACATAGGATGGTAACTAGAGGAAGATGTGGAGCCAAGGGAAAGGTTATTGTTTAGTTTTCTTTTTGACTATGAGTTGCATAATATGGTTGATTGTGTAAAAGACCAGAAGAGAGGGAGATATCAATAATGCAAGAAAGAGAGGAAGAAGCCACGTCCCCATGGACGCAAGATTAGACAGAATCTAGAAGAGATTAGCCTCTCATAGGAGCACCTTCCCCTATCAGAAGAATGGACACTTTCTCCATTATAAAAAAGGGGAAAGACAATGGCTGTAGGTGCAGTTAGGAGGGTACACTTAGTGGTGGGAAGAGGAGAATGTTCCCATTTTCTGGATTCTGTTTACTCAGTGCCACGTGACGTGAGGTCATCAGTGAGTATGACAAGGAAGGAGAGGGAGATCTGAGGAGAACAGAAAGAAGAGGTCAGCTCAGAATTGTCATCCAAAAACCTTCACTAAGGAAAGGTAATGGAAGTGTCAGGGGTCCATCTGAAGTCCATGATGAGTTATGACAATCAGCCAAGTTGTGAAAGTCTCAGCTACAAGGAAAAGGAGAAGGGGAAGGAAAGGACAGCTAAGGGTTAGGATATGACAGCCCAGGGCCACTGGAAGATAGAAAGGGAAAGGGAACGTGATGATAACAATACTATAGATGGACTCTAAGCTGGGGAAGGAGGCAAATATAAACAGTGGTGGGCTGACAGAGAAAATGTAGTGGGGATCAATGGATTAGAGGTCTAACCTGATAAGGCTGAAGAACTGCAGCAGTGAGGGTCAAGATTTACAAAATAATGCAGTTTCTGGTGGTGAAAAAGATGTATGACCAAGCAGGTGGGTAGCTGAGGTGGATAGAGGAAGAGATCACTGAAGTGAAGGCATCAAGAAAATGAAAGGCCATGACGAGTGATGGGTCATCCATGTGAATACTGAGGTCACCAAGAACAATGGCCAGGGACTTCCCTAGCAGTCCAGCAGTTAAGACTCTGTGCTTCCACTGCAGGGGGCACGGATTCGATTCCTGGTCAGAGAACGAAGACCCTGAATGCCACGCAGGGGGGCCCAAAGAAAAGAAATTAAGAACAATGGCCAGAGTCAGGGTAGAAAGGACAACAAAGCCTAGAGGTAATCCCGACCGCCACGAAGGGACTATCCACTACATCCCTCGGGCTGCTGGGAGGTAGGGGAATCAAGTCACAGATTCCAGCCACTCAGGGACCCTGCCTCCCTCCCTGTCCTGTGCCCAGTACACCCCATAGCTGATCCACTCTCCTCTCCTCCCACTCTCAAAGTCCTCCACTCTCGGACAGTTCATCTGGAAATTTCCAATAACTTAGAATTTTGTAAAACAAAGGCCTCCTGATCCACTCTCCTCTCCTCTAGGGGAATCAAGTCACAGATTCCAGCCACTCAGGGACCCTGCCTCCCTCCCTTGTCCTGTGCCCAGTACACCCCATAGCTGATCCACTCTCCTCTCCTCCCACTCTCAAAGTCCTCCACTCTCGGACAGTTCATCTGGAAATTTCCAATAACTTAGAATTTTGTAAAACAAAGGCCTCCTGACATCTTTGACACAAAGATGTGGAAGTCCTCAGCAATGATGTGAAGAAGGAAAGGAAGAGAGTAAGCCACAGGGTAGCCCCACAATAAATGAGGGGATGTAATCAGGAGGTTGGTAGGCAACAGCAATGAGCAGAATAGAGGGGTGGGGCTTTTGCAGGAGGAATGGAGAATAATAAGCCTAAAGGGATGTGGGGGAGCCATGAGAGACCCAACGTCACCTCCTGGGACACACGGTTAGGAGCCAGCGAAGGTTCCAGTTATGGCAGGAGGCAGAGGACATGCCCTGATAAGAAGTTAAGGATATAAGGACTTTGGCCTTCACAGAGAGACATTTCTAGAAGGCACAGTAAGGGCACAGGAGGAAGAGGAGGGAAGTGGCTTGTGTCTGACTAGAAAATGAACAGGGAAGTATGAGGGTGAGCAGTGGACAGAGAGGCTAGTTCTGACAGTCTTCTAGAGGACGGCAATCAATTCATGTTAGGTTGAGGCCCAGAATATTTCATTCAGTGATAGTCTTCGTCTCTGGGATGGCCATATCTTAGGCCCACGTGAAGCAGTGTTAGGACTGCTCAATCAGAATTAATGCGATGAAAGGGCCGCAGCTTCTGAGGCGGCAGTTCCCTTGAGGCTGCCACAGCAGAACAGTGCTGGCAACTTGTACAAAGCAGCTCCTCAGGTCTCACCCACTGAAATGTCTGGCAGAGGCTTAGGCCTTCATTTTCTCTTAGAGTGTGACCTGAACCAGATTTTTTCTGTCTATAACACACCTGTCAGAAATACTGGTAGGGATTCTCCTTTCTCAGCTCCTTCGCATTCACTAGGCCAGCTTTGTAAGCACAGAGCCAAGTAGGAAATAAGTACAGTTGAAGAATAAAAAAATAATCCATTTCACATAATCTCTAGCCTCACCTCCATAGGGAGGTTCTGACAGCAAAGGAGGCCCAATGTCATGCTTCCCTCCCTGCGTAGTTGGCCTTTGTCAATGTTGTCCATTCAGGTGGCACCAGCTTGGGGCAGCTCTGTGGTCTGGCTGACAAATAGATGAGTCCCAAGTCCCTACAGTTCAGTGGGCAGCCAGAATGCTGCCTCAGCTGAAGGCTGGGCTCAGAGCAGGGGAGAGCAGGGCTACATCTAGGCCAGTCTCCCATCACCAATAGGTGATGACATTTACTCCATCAGTGGGCAGGGAGTCACCTCTATCTCAACTTATGCAGGTTCCTTCCCAGCCTTCAATTGCACCCTTTGCTAATCAACTCATCTTCCCAGACCAGAGTTTATTCACTGAAAGGAACCAAGCCCTAAATTGTTCTAGGAGAGATACATCCCCTAAATCTGCGCCCCCTCCCAACTTCTCAGCTCTGCCAGTGGCACCACATTTCTTCCAGTTGCTCAGGCTTGAAATCTCTCTTATTCAGATCTTATCTATATTGTCACTGATCAAGTCCTTCAAAATTTCCTTTAAAATGTCCTTTATAGGACTTCCCTGGTGGCACAGTTGTTAAGAATTCACCTGCCAATGCAGGGGACATGGGTTCAAGCCCTGGTCGGGGAAGATCCCACATGCAGTGGAGCAACTAAGCCCGTGTGCCACAACTACTGAGCCTGCGCTCTAGAGCTCACGAGTCACGACTACTGAGCCTGCATGCCACAACTACCGAAGCCCATGCACCTAGAGCCCATGCTCCACAACAAGAGAAGCCACCGCAATGAGAAGCCTGCACACTGCAACAAAGAGTAGCCCCCACTCGCCGCAACTAGAGAGAAAGCCCACAGGCAGCAACGAAGACCCAACGCAGCCAAAAAATAAATAAACAAATAAAAATTAAAAAATAAAATAAAATGTCCTTCATGCCTTTCCTCCCTGTCCCCAATTCCAACATTCTATGTCCAGGCTTTTATCACCTCATGCTACCCTGGCCCCTGATTCTACTGTCTCTCCCTTTCAACTCATCTAGTATACCACCATTGGGCTAATCTTCTGACTTCCAAGGCTTATTTTATTACTATTTTTGAAGTAGGACTGATTTACAATATTATATTAGTTTCAGGTATACAGCATAGTGATCCAGTATTTTTGCAGATTATACTCCATTATAAGTTATTACCAGGTAATGGCTATAATTCCCTGTGCTATACAATGTATCCTTGTTGCTCATCTATTTTATACATATTAGTTTCTATCTCTTAATCTCCTAAATCTAATTTGCCCCTCCCCGCTTTAGTAACCATTAGCTTGTTTTCCTTGTCTGTGAGTGTTTCTGGTTTGCGTACACATTTGTTTGTATTGTTGTTTAGATTCTGCATATTAGTGATATCATACAGTATCTGTCTTTCTCTCTGTCTGACGTACTTCACCAAGCATAATATTCTCTAGGTCCATCCACGTTGCTGCAAATGGCAGAATTTCAACAAGGCTTCTTTTAGTTCAAAGTTCAGTACTCCTTTCAACATGTCACCTAATTAATCCAAAAACCTTCCATAAATCCTGTTCCACTGGGCCAACACACCTTAGCAATCATTGGTCCTCCAACATTTTCTCTGCCTCTCCAAAGGCTGACTCTACCTCCTGGCTGGTAGTTCTGTAAATCTAATTCCAAAGAACACCTGCATCAGAAATACCTAGGGTGTGTGATATACATGCATATTCCTGAGCTCCACCTCGGACATAGTGAATTGAAAGCTTCTGACAGTGGGACCTAGAAATCTGCACTTCAGAAAGCTTCCCAAGGAAATTCAATGTATGCTAAAGTTGGGGAACCACTTCTTAATCTCCTGCTGTAAAAAGAATCCCTCATCATCCCCTCTGTATGTTCTCTATTGCTCTGTAACAAATTACCCCAAAACTTAGTGGCTGAAAACAAGACATTAACTCACTGTTTCTGTGGGTCAGAAACCCAAGCATGGCTTAGGTGGGTCCTTTGGCTCAAGATCTCTTAAAAGGCTGCAGCCAAGGTGTTGGTTAGGGCTGTAATCATCTCAAAGCTCAACTAGGGAAAGATCTGCTTCCAAGTTCACTCACCTGGCTGTTGGCAGGATTTAGTATCTCATAGGCTTTTACTGAAGGCCTCAGTTCCTCACTGGTAACTGCCCTCATTTTCTTGACATCTGTACTTCTCCTAGGTCAGCAACTTGTTACCTCAGAGCAAGCAAATAGAGCCAGAGAGAAAGAGCCAGCAAGATGGAAGTCACAATCTGCTGTAACCTAATCATAGAAGTGGCATCCTATCACTTTTGCTGTGCTATATTTGTTAGAAAGAAGTTACTAGGTCTGGCCCCCATAAAAAAGGAGAGGATTTCACAAGCATGGGAATACCAGGAGGCGGGGATCCTTGGAAGCCATTTCAGAAGCTACCTGCCCCACCCTCTTCAACATCAAATACATATCTTTTAGCTCATGTTCTTGCCTATTTACCCATCCACTATGGAAAAACTAGACACAATAGTAGTGTGGTTTACGAGAAAAAAATACATAAAGATATGATTACCCTGGTTGGACTCTTTACCTTACAAAAGTCTCAGACTTTAGTGAAGGAGAAAGCAGTTGATCAAGGCCCAAAGTGGACATTTGGGACATTTTGGCAAACACATATTCATCAGTTGGACCAGCTTTCAACACTGGCTGCAGATTAGAATGCCTGGGGAGCTTTTATTAAAAAATACTGATACCCAGGGTCCCACTACAGACCGTTTAAATCAGAATTTCTGAGTCTGGAACTCTAGAATCAGCACTATTAAAAGATCTCTAAATGATTCTAATATACAGCCAGGATTGGAAACCCCTGGGCCATCCTCACTTGCTTTTTAGAGAAATGTTATATGGAACCAGCTTCTGCTTAGGATAGATTGGAAGCCCCTTCCAACTGATTTGGAAATGCCCTATAAAGAAGAAAAATTGGGTGCCAGCTTGGAAAAACAGCAAAAGAAGTCTCTTAGTGGAAATTGACAGATGTGTCCTGAGAGACGGCATCAGGCTTTAGACACACCTAGGCCAGAACAAGAACACACAAAAGTCGATATGTATTTAGTCAGTGGTGCCTGCTATAAACCCAGTAATGGGCTAGGAACTGCAGGGAGGGAAAAAAAAGATACATTCCCTAGCTCAGAGGTTGGGAACTGGCAGCCCACGGATCAGCTGCGGCTCACAGATGTGTTGTACAGGCGTGCCCACGTGTGTGTGGCATAATATGTGTGTTTTTGTTCACTGCAAACTTTACATAAATGGATATTTATTTATACATACAACTTATCCACATTTGGAAAAAAAGATGAGAATTTAACATGCATCCTTGGTATATTAAACCCTGAATGCCTACATTTTCTTCCAACAGTCTTATAGCATTGCTGAGGAATTAAACTCTAAAATATAAATAGGGCTTCCTTGGTGGCGCAGTGGTTGAGAGTCCGCCTGCCGATGCAGGGGACACGGGTTCGTGCCCCAGTCCAGGAAGATCCCACATGCCGCGGAGCGGCTGGGCCCGTAAGCCACGGCCACTGAGCCTGCGCGTCCGGAGCCTGTGCTCCGCAACGGGAGAGGTCACAACAGTAAGAGGCCCGCGTACCACGAAAAGAATAAATAAATAAAATATAAATAAAACGTCATTTAAACTGATTTACTATCAGTGAAAACAGGGAGGGGGTCCATTTCTTATTAAAACACTAGAATTAACATAGAAAGTGGGAGTCCTTACATTGAACAATAGTATCTAGAATTAGTAGTGTTCATAAGAAGCACTAAATATTTTGTAAGTCTGTGAATTAAATATCCTTATCTATAATTTAATTTTTCCTATCAACAGATTTTTGTAATCTAGAATAGTGCTTTTTAAAAATTGGAATTTCTTGCCAATATTTAAAATAAGGAAATTTCATGTAAAGGTCCAGATCTGGGGCTTCTCTTTCTAAAACTGGCAGCTCTGAGGACACTGTGCTTACATTCCCACATGTAACAATTAGCAGAAAGTAAATAGTGTCTCCCACTACCTTCCCATTTCTCTCCCCAAATGGACATACCTCACTCTTTGACATCCTCTGCCTTGGCCCAGCAGGCATCTGGAAGGCAGTATAGGAGAGTGCTTAAGAATGTAGATTCTGGAGTCAGATTGCTTTGGTCCAAAGGCTGCTTCTGTCTATCATCGTTTAATGGTGTGACTTGGTAAGTTATTTAACATCTCTGTGCCCCAGTTTATTTTTCTGAAAATCAGGGATAATAATAAAACCTACTTTATAGAAGTTTAAGAGGATCAGTGAGTTAATATATATGAAAAGTTTAGCACGTGTTTGGCCAAAAGGTAAGCAAGCACTCAGTAATTGTTAGCTATTGTTATTTGAGTTGAGTGCAGTATAACACAGTAGTGGAGAGCCTGTGCACTGGACTCAGGCCAAAATCCCAGCTCTAGAGCATACTAGTCATGTGGCCTTGAGCAAGTTACTATTCTGTAGTTTCCTCATCTGTAACTTGGGGCTAACAAAAGTACATACCTTGTAGGGTTGCTGTGAGAGGACTAAACATGATAGTGTTTGTAGGGTACCTGGCACAGAGTAAACACTCAATAAATGTTACCTATTATTATTCCAATCCATCAGGAAGATGAGATTAGCACACAGGATACTGGCAAGGAAGATCAAATCAAGAGGCAAGGTGGGTGGTTTGTAGACTAAAAAGATTGAGGAGCAGGAGATGACAAGAAAGTCTTAAAGCATTTTTGAAGACCAAAGTAAACATTAGGGATTTATTTCAGAGGCTGACTCTCCAGAGGCTAAGAGCCAAGGGAATTGACTTACTTAATCTGCCACATACCCAAGCACTTTGGAAACCCACTCCCTAAGCCCAAATCCCTCGCAGGACTACCTACTGTCTTTGTAACCCATCAATGTGACCAACATGATACATTAATTGTGCCCTTAGACATCCAAGATAATTAAAGTACTAAAAATACGGGTTCCATAGATATGAATGTTCCTGAAGCTGACAGATGTGACAAGTAGTGGAAGCAGAAATAACAGAGTACAGGAGCAGCACTGCTGTTCCTACCTCTCCTTGTCTGGCCTCTGACAATGTAATCAAAACACATGCAGAAGAGTTGCATTTCCATTGGAGTGGTGACCTTCATGCATTAATGGAAATCAAACTTTAACGACCACACGATTTAGAAAGAAGAGAAAAGCAGGAGTCTGTCTCCTGCTTCCCCAAAACTGGGGTCCTGGGAATCTCAGGCAGGAATCACTGATAATTAGTGATGAGAGTGTTGGTCTACAATTCACCGAGGAAACCTGAGAAAGTGTGAAAGTAAAGAGCCCAAGGCAGGTAAAACACATCTTAATTACTGATATACTGTCACCTCACGAGGCTGCTGCACATCATCTCAAGGATTATCTACAGGAAAATTTTAACCTCAGGGAGACTTTCCCCCACACCTCTGAGCTCCCTATGCCCATGGATATGTGCTCATGAAATACACACTTATTTTAACATTAGTCTAGGGAAAAAACATTTTTTTAAAAGCCTGCAAAACAAAAACTAATACAGTACCTAAAACCATGTGCAGCTGAAAAACAATTCTGCCAGTTTTGTTGACATTTGCTGTAGAAGTGGTCCATGCATTGTACTACTGAATCTGCTAATGCTGTGGGAATTAGCCACGACAAAATTTTAAGTCCAGGCTGTTCTGACTTTGTTCACAAGAATGCCCCAAGGCATCTCTTCCCTTAGACTCAGCTGGGTGCTCAACTCAGCAAGTGGTAACGTTAACATTGAAAGAAGTAAACCAGAACTTGGAAAGTAGGTCTGCCAAAAACATCACATGACTCATTCTGAGGTCAAGGGCTAATGATCTGTGGATTAGCCTGACTCATGGGAAGCTGGCTGTCACTATCGGTTATTAAGTGCTACCCCACTCAGGAAAGGGCAATGGTGGAAATCAGGTAGGAAGGTCAATGTTGAGATAGCAATGGATGATAGTGAGGAGAAAAAACTGATAACTGATGTTGGCATCTGCCTCCCCCTCCTCAGTGTCCAGAAATGAGAAGCCAGCGCTGTATTTCTCAATTGCTACTTCTCAAAACTCTAATGTGCCTCACCGGGGATTTTATTAAAATTCCAATTCCTATTGGGTATGTCTGTAGTGAAGCCTGAGATTCTGCATTTCTAACAAGCTCACAGATGACGCTAACACTGCTGGTCCGTGCACCCACACTTGGAGTAGCAAAAGTCTAAAAGAGATCAGCAACCTACAGCCCAGCCCACAGGACAAATCCGGCCTGCTGACTATTTTGTAAACTAAGAATGTTTTTTAGATTTTTTTTAAATGTTTGGGGGGAAAAAAATCAAAAAAAAGAATAATATTTTGTAACACATGAAACTTACATTAAATTCAAATTTTGGTGTTCATAAATGAAGTTTTATTGGAAGAGCACATCCACTCATTTACATATTATGCTTTTTACCTGAGGTGAGTGTTTGCAACGGAGACCATATAACCCACAAACCCCAAACATCTGAACCTTACACAAAAAGTTCTTTGACTCCTGGTCTAAAGGATTAATGAAGGGGATTCTGCTGCATCATTCCATAGAGAGATGGGCTTTGAGCTGAGAAAAGGGAAGCCACTGAGCCTGAGACAGAGTTGTACTCCCACCCACCAAGACTGAAAGAGGTCAGATAATTGAGTGACAAAGCCAGTGCACTGCGTATAGACACAGTGCCCCGCACAGATCAGCAGTCAGAAGGGAAGACCTTGATAAGCAGCATCTCTGGGCCCACTCGGAGAAGCAGTGCCCAAAACCAGTCAACAGGAGCCTGCTAATGGCAACCTCTGGGATCCCAAGGAACAACCAAAGCTGAAACCACTAAGCACTAAGGACCTGGCCCTCACATGATTTTCTGGCACAAGAAAAGCCCAGGAGTCATCAATTATCTCATACAGGAAAGTAGGAAACCCCCAAAATAACTGAGATTGAATTTCCTGCTCATACAACATGTCGGGAGCTCTGAGAAGATTACATTTAATCTATAGAAATAAAGGAACAGGACATATCTTGCCTATATTAACTTACTAGGGCTGTTCTAAAAAAACATCACAGACTGGGTGGCTTAAACAACAGAAATCTATTTCTCACAGTTTTGGAGGCCGAGAAGTTCAAAATCAAGGTGCTGTAAAGGTAGGTTTCATTCCGAGGCCTCTTCTCTTGGCTTGTAGACCAACCTCCATTTCGCTGTGTGCTCACATGACCTCTTTGTGCACATGCATGGAAGGTGAGTGGAGGGGTGGAGAAAAGAGGAAGGGGGCAGAGAGAGAGAGAGAGAACACGAACACACACACACACACACACACACACACACACACACACACACACACACACACACACACACACTGCTCAAGGTGTCTCTTATAAGAACACTAATCCCAACCAATCAGGGTCCCACCCTTATGACCTCATTTAACCTTAATTAGTTTCTCATAGGCTCTGCCTCCAAATACAGCAACGTTGGGGATTAGGGCTTCGACATATGAATTACACTTAGTGATGTGGACAAAAACTTATATCTGCCAAACCCATTTATATCCCTGATCTTATGACAGAAGATGACTAACTTCTGATCTGATTTGATGTGACAACATAAAGAGGTAAGCTTATCTTAAGCTATCTCCTCCTCTGATCTACCACTCGCCCCCAACCCAATATCAGAATTATTCCTTTAAGTGAAGGTTACCTTGCTGAAAGGTTCAGGCCAAGCTCATTACATAGAACAGCTGCATTTTAACCTAAGGGCAGAGAAACCTCCCTAGGTCTGGAGGGCACAGCCCAATCTGTCCTTGACGGCAAATACAGGATTGTAGCTAAAAGCATGAACTCTCAGCCATATTGCCACTTACTCTTTGACCCTGAAGAAGTCATTTAACCACCCCATGCTTCAGTTTTCTCATTCATATAATTGGGTCAAACATAGTAACCTACTTCTTAAGGTTGCTGTGGAGATTAACCTAATTAAAAGTACCAAGCACTTAGAATAGAGCCTGGTACACAGTAAGTACTCAATGGGCATTAGTTACTATTTTATCTTAAAGATTTAAGAGAATTTTTCATTTTGCTCCAGAATATATTCAAATTAGTTGTCACAAGAAAAAGTGACAGTCCAGGAGGAGGAGGCTACGCATACCCCCTGCCACACTGTCATGTACATCAGGCTTTGCTAAGTCCAGTTTGAAAAGCATGAAGCCAAGGACAACCCTGGGAAATAGGGGTAAAGACACTGAAGAGCAGAAACTCAGGCAAAGGATGGAAATCTGAAAAAAAAAATCTGGCTCTTAGAGTGTTGTCCAGAAACGACCAGTCTAGATGAAACAATGGGGGCACAGTGGAGGCAGCATAAGGGCTCTGAGTGCCTGGGAAGAGAGGAGTGCTTGGAGCGTGCAAAAGACCTTCCTTGTGAGTCACAATATCTGAGTTTCTCTAAGGCCGAAAGATCTTTCAGCAGTCCCAACCCAAACCTGCTCTGCCCCAAACAGGGCCATGAGCTTTGCCTAAAATATCTAGAATACTGGAGAGTTTGCAACAAAAAGGCCATTTTCTCTTCCCAGAACAAAGTGGTGCAATGCAGCAATAGCAGCCAAGACACTGTCGTCTTTCATTCAGAAACAACAAAGAAAATTATCCTTAGGAGACACAAGCCCATGTACAAAAGACGAATGGGCAAAATATTTGCCAGGCTGTAGGCCCTTTACTCAGTATGCAAATGAGTTGAATCGAAGGCAAGAAAGAATCAAAAACAGCTGTTCTGTTTTCTTTCTTCTGTGTTGACCAAGAAGAAACGATTTTTCAAGTGGTTAAGAAAAATGACTCTACAGTTATATTGCTCCTGCTGCACAAGCAGCCTCCACACTTAGATTTCTTATTGTTCCACCGTCCTGAATACAGGTAATTATTTTAGGTCTGGTATTATCTGTTCCACACAAACAGCAGAGTATCTTTCTGAACTTGTGTCCTGTACCACAAGGACCTACCAAAAACAAACTCCACAGAATAACAGGAAGTGAAAGGATGCTTCCATGTTTGGTGCAAAATTGTCGGTGGGGGGGGGAAACCCATGTCCCCACCCTCTCTCTGTCCCCACTATGCACATGGGCACACAAACGTGCCTACACACACACACACACATACACACTCCTCAAGAGCCACATACTTCCCTCAGGACTTGAGAAAGGAACATAATTACAGATCCTCAAAGTCCTTCCACTGCATCATGATTGGGCTGTACTGTAGGGATGCAGTCGCCGCCCACACACAGCCTGGAAAGCGACCGGCTCGCCTTGGAACTGCCTCAAGAACCATATGTGCATCGGTTGCAAAGCCAACTATGATTTCCTCCTGGGCACATGGTTCAATATATGTTTTTGCACAGGCAGGCATGGACGTGAAAGTCATTTTTCAAGAACTCAGATCCTCAGATATACATATTTATACACATAGCCCTACTACGGAGCTTTCTATTGAGAGGGGGACATCTTGTGGATTATCTCAGAACTGAGCCCTTCTGGAAGGCAAGCTGGGAACAGGAACAGCACCACTGATAACAGCAGTCGCACTTTTCTAAGCACTTCCTGTACGCCAGGCTCAGTTCTAGGAACTTTACATAGATTGCCTCGCTTAATCCTTGGAGTAAACCTGGGAAATAGGGACTATTTTCATCATTATGCAACTAGAGAATCTGAGGCTTAGAGACATTAAATAACTTACCTCACATCTGGTAAGTGGAGGAGGCAGGATTCTGTTGTAAAACCACCACTATATTTAGCAGAAGTATGAGAATTGACAGTGCAGGGTTCATTGGTTAAGAGTGCGGGCTCTGGCACCACACTGCCTGAGTTTGATTCCAATTCTGATGGATGTCCTTGATAGGAAACGTATCCAGATGATGCTGGTGGCACTTTCCCTCCCCCTTTTGGTAGTTTGACCAGGAGTCGGCTCAGCTGCACTGAACCTGACTGCAGAGAGATAAGGCTTTTGGCTAATGTCGCCATTCTGAGAAGACAAGTCTGTTCCTATGGCCTTCAGTATGCAGACCCTAGTGCTCCAGATGCCTGTTCCCTGGTGTGGTCTCGGACCTGGGAGATCCTTTGATATATTTCTTGTCACTTAAAAATCTAGGTGTCCCCTAGCTCCTCTTAGGCTAACCTATAAATGTAATGCGAGTTAGGGATAAGGCTCACTTTCACACTTGGTGTGCTCTCTGTCTGAAGTCTAGTGTGATGGCCCAGACAAAGCCCAACCCTGCTGGGACCTTGGCCACACAGAATATCTACGCATATAGAACATCTATGGCTGGCCTGTGCTGTGGCATGATGAGAGTTCAGGGGACCACAAGAATTCTGCTACTTCTTTGTTTGTAAATCTCGTCCATACAGAAACCCTATCTGTACCATGTGGTCCTAGTGGTACCTCTTGTGTGACAAACTTTGAACATGTTACTTAACCCTCCTGTCCCTTGATTCCCTTCTCTGTAAAAGAAGTGATATAAACATATCCCATCACAAGTGCTGTTAAGTGAATTGATAAATATACCGAGATTACAGTGCCAGACCCGGAGTAAGCACTCATTAAACATTAGCAATGGGTGTGGCTATCTTCACAGTAGGAATGGATCTTAGAGGTTATTGAGTTCAGCCCTCTCACTTTATAGTGAGGAAACAGAAGCCTAGAAAATAGAGGGAAAGTTGAACATGTGGACACAACTACTTAGGGTGAGGATGAAGCAAGACCCCAGATCTTTCTCTCCCAGTCCAGTGTGATTCAAAATGTTTGCATGTGTAAACAGAACTTGATAAATTGAATCCTAACATCCTAAGAGTGTCAAGTACTTAAAAGAATCCTTAATGAGTCCTTAGGCAATGTGATAAGCACCTCTCATTTACCCTTCCCCCTCCTCCCAGCCAGATCCTCCCCATCCTTAAAAGCTCAGCTCAGAACATTACCTCCGGGGGCTTCCCTGGTGGCGCAGTGGTTGAGAGTCCGCCTGCCGATGCAGGGGACACGGGTTCATGCCCCAGTCCAGGAAGATCCTACATGCCGTGGAGCGGCTGGGCCCGTGAGCCATGGAACATTACCTCTAGGAAGCCTTTCTCTCTCGCCTCCGTCCCCTCCCCCTTCTCTGGATTCTTGCAGCACTTATCATCTCTGCTGTACCATTTAGCACTTAATACTCTCTTGTACTCTCTCGTAATGTTTCATGCTGTTAATCTCATCTGTCCAGCCAGACTGTAGGTTCCCCAAGGGTAGGGAACATTTCCTCTTCTTCATCTGTATTTCCACAGGCCCTAGCTTTAAGCTGAGAGTCTCTTGGTAGATGTTCATTATTTCTTTACTGGTTTTTATATACGTTTTATCAAAGCAAAGTACACCTGGGCCACACTAAACAGAAAACTGGAGGTATACAATGCCAAAAAACACGTGTGATTCATTCAGGTACTCACTCAGGATGGTCCTTTGATACTGGGGCTGGCTGTGTTTATACAGTGCCCCCCCACTCCCACAAAATTCTCTTCCTCTAGAAATTCTGTCCATTCCATGCTTTTTTTAACATTTTCAAAATAAAATGTCAGGTTCTGTGCCAAACACTTTATATATATATATATATATATATATATATATATATATATATATCTCCATTCATTTAATCCCTACATTAAAAACAGGTACTACTATTATCTCCATTTTACAAATGGGAAAACTAATGTTCAGAGTGGTAAATAAGTTGTGCAGGATCACACAGCTAATAAGTGATAGAATTAGGATTCAAACCCAAGCAAATCTGGTTCTATAGCCCACACTTTTAACCACTCTGCTATAGTAGAGCCTCTGAACCTTCACACTGATCTTCAGTGGTATATGTGCCATCTGTCTTCTCCAAAGGGGAAGACAAAATATTTTCAGTGGTAAAACAAATGAGAAAAACCAAACATCCAAACTTACCATATGCCTACACAATGCCATGACAACAGAAAAGGCTAGGGAAAGCAGGCCAATAATAATGAGTCCTGCCATTATGCAGCACTTGTTAAATGCCAGGTACTGAGCACTTTATGTCCATTATCTCTTTTAGTCCTTACAACAACCCTGTGAGAGCATGTTGTTATCTCCATTTTTAGATGAGGAAATAGAGGTTTACAGAGTCCAAGATACAGTGCTATCAATAGTTAAGAGGTACGGCGTGAATATTAACCCAGATATGCCTGCCCCCAAAGCTTGGGCTCTTAAGCACCATGCTACACTTGTGATTTGATTTTGTGCAGGCATAGATGATTTGAACTCATGTTTGCACACTAAACTGGTTATACTAGCATCAGGCAAGGGATTCTGAGTATTATTTGCCATTCTAGACAGCCACAAAGCCAGGGTCACCAGACATGGGATGAGAAGAGACAACCCTGTGGTACATAAGGATTCTGGGACAAACTGACAGTAGTGTGAAGGCACCGCCTGGACCAGCAGAGCACCACAGAGCAGCGGTTCTCAAACTTGCGTGGGCCTCAGAGCCCCCTGGAAAGCGTGTCACAGCACAGGTTTCTGGATCCCCATCCCAAAGTTTCTGATTCACTAGGTCTCGGGTAGCACCTGAGAATTTGCATTTCTATCCAGTTCCCAAGTGATGCTGATGCTGAAGGTCCTGGGACTCCCCTTTAAGAATCACTGCCATAGGAGATTCCAGGTAGGAGGCAAAGCTTTGGCCTATCGTGAGCATGTGAGATAACTGACAACTGCTAGTTAGAAGAGGTGGAGACAGTAAACAAACAAACAAACAAACAAACATAAGCTAAGAATTTATCCTGACATCATGTATTGGAAGCCTTACCTGCTTCATGGCCTCTCCCTACTTTGTACCTGCAGACTCAGTCCCACTCCTAATTTTTTTTTTTTTTTCGGTACGTGGGCCTCTCACTGTTGTGGCCTCTCCCGTTGCAGAGCACAGGCTCCGGACGCGCAGGCTCAGCGGCCATGGCTCACGGGCCCAGCCTCTCCGCGGCATGTGGGATCTTCCCGGACCGGGGCGTGAACCCGTGTCCCCTGCATCGGCAGGCGGACTCTCAACCACCGTGCCACCAGGGAAGCCCAGTCCCACTCCTATTTACAGGACAAATCCTTACTATGAGCAAGAAAGAATTAAAGAGCTTCCCTTATCAATATCCTGGGAATTAGCACCAAGTTACACTGCGAAATCAGTTTCTGTCTCAATCTAATTCCCGTTCCTTGCAATCTAATATCCCAACCACCTATAAAGGAAGTTCTGCTTTGCTGATGTCAGATCCACCCAAGGGCTAGGGCTTCTGCCTCTGAGTCCCAGCTCAGTAACTGATGTGTTGCTACCTGCTGTATGGCCTGGCCAGTGCTGACTGTGGGTCAAACACTTTAACTTCTAGGGGCACTTGAGGCTACATTTTCCCTCACCAAAGAGAAGAATCCATCATAGGATCAAGATGTTCTCAGTACCATAAAAATCTACTTTAGCAGGATTCTCAAATGCAAAGATCTCTGGTGAGAAGAGTGAAAGGGATTATTCATCTTTTAAGTCTCATATGATTGGTATAGGATGACTGGGCCTAGACAGTCCTCCTGCTGGAGGCCTTTGGAAGGCCAAGAGGAAGAGGGTAGGGTCTCAGAGGCAGGAAGAAAGGCATGAGTGGCTTACATTTGCTCTGCTCTCAATCTTCAAGGGAATCTCTCTCTCTCATTCTCTTTCTGCCCTCCCCCCATGTTGGAATGGTAGGAACCAAAAGGTTAAATGAATGGTACCAGAAGGACTTTGGAGGAAAAGAGAGGCCAAGTGTAGCCTGCCTCCAGCGGGAGCTTCATGCTAAAGTGAAGCTTGACAAGAATCCTCAAGGCTTGTGAATGGCTCAGTCCAGCTCTCTTAGAGTCAATCAGTACATGAATTGGGGGAAAAAATCCCAGCAATTGGTGAAGAACATGCATTTGCCTGTGGTGTCCCCTCCGTGCTTTATATCGCTAAGTATCTAGAAGAACAAAAGCAATAAATGACTGGAAGGGACTTAAAAACCAGCTGGATTCAAGATATGTCATAAAAGCAGCATTGACCACCTGAGTGACAGCTCTGAGCTTCAGTTCCCTCGCCTTTAAAATGAACATAGTAATATTCCCTACCTCACAGAATTGTTGAGAGGATTAGATAAGATAATACGTGAAAAGGACTTAGAACGGTGTCTAGCATGTAGTAAGAGCTTTATAAGTATCTGTTACTAATATTATTATTTATCATTATTATTTCTCAGTGCTTTTGGACTGAGATGGGGCCTTGACTTACTATGTGACATTCATCTTACTACTCTGAGTTTCAGTTGCTTTATCTGTAAGCAAGATATACAAATGTCTGTGCTACCCACCTCACTAGTATGGAATGAGAACAAAACTAACTGCATATGCTTCAATGAAAAAGATAAGAGCCCGGGACTTCCCTGGTGGTCCAGTGGGTAAGACTCCGCACTCCCAATGCAGGGGGCCTGGGTTCGATCCCTGGTCGGGGAACTAGATCCCACATGCATGCTGCAACTAAGAAGCCCGCATGCTGCAATTAAACAGGCCACAACGAAAATCCCGCCTGCAGCAATTAAGACATAGCGCAGTCAAAATAAATAAATTAATGAAATATTCTTTTAAAAAAAGATAACAGCCCAAACTGAATGTCAGCTAATAAGGCGCGTTGTTACCTGACTTCTAGAAATCATTATTCTCATGAATAATAATTTAATAAAACAGTCAACCTGGGCTTCCCTGGCAGCGAAGTCATTAAGAATCTGCCTGCCAATGCAAGGGACACGGGTTTGAGCCCTGGCCCGGGAAGATCCCACATGCCACGGAGCAACTAAGCCTGTGCACCACAACTACTGAGCCTGAGCTCTAGAGCCCGAGAGCCACAACTACTGAGCCCATGTGCCACAACTACTCTAGGCCTGCATGCCTAGAGCCCGTGCTTCACACCAAGAGAAGCCATGACAATGAGAAACCTGCGCACTGCAACGAAGAGTAGCCCCTGCTCAGTGCAACTAGAGGAAGCCCGCGGGCAGCAGTGAAGACCCAACACAGCCATAAATAAATAAATAAATAAATAAATAAATAAATAAATAAATAAATTTATATTAAAAAAAAAGAAAAAGTCAACCCAGCATTATTCAGTACCATCCCCCTATTATCTCCATCAGTCCTCTTAAGATGACAGATTTCTGTGTTGACTTGAAACACATCTTATGGTGCATTTTGTAGACTTCTTAATTTAAAACCTAATTAATATAGATCTCAGTTTCATTTCCTGAAAACTGCACAGAAAATGTGGTACCAACACTGAGTGGGGGAGAAAGTGCTATGAAACATGGCTAAAGATGTAGGCAGGGGCCAGAGCAGACCATTCAGGCCCTTGCAGATCATTGGAATGACTGTCTCTATCCTAAGGGCAATGGGAGTTATTGCAGGGTCTTAATCTGAAATGGGTGGGCTATGGTGAAGACATAGTTTGATTTACTCTGGCTGCTCTAAGGAAAATGGATTGAAGGGAGGCGAGAGTAGAGGCAGAGGGGCTAGTTAGCAAGCGAATGCAGTCGTCCAGCTGAAGGATGTTGGCGTTTTGGTCTAGAGTGACATCAGGGAGGATGGAAAGAAAAGGAAATATGTGAGACATCATCTAGCAGATAAAATTTGACAGGGCCAGGTGAGGAGTTTAATGAAGGTGGGAAGGGAGAGAGATCAAAAACAACTCCATTAGAATGTAAATTGGTGCAGCCACTATGGAAAATAGTATGGCGATTTCTCAAAAAAGTAAAAATAGGGCTACCATATCACCCAGCAATTCCATTCCTGGTATATATCTGAAGAAAACCAAAACATTAATTCGAAAAGATACATGCACCCCAGTGTTCATAGCAGCATTATTTACAATTGCCAAGATATGGAAGCAGCCTAAGTGTCCACCTACAGATGAATGGATAAAAAAGATGTGGCATATATATACAATGGAATACTACTCAGCCATAAAAAAGAACGAAATTTTGCCATTTGCAGCACCATGGATGGACTTGGAGGACATTATGCTAAGTAAAATAAGTCAGACAGAGAAAGACAAATACTATATGATATAACTTATATGTGGAATGTAAAATAGACAACAAACTAGTGAATATACCAAAAAAGAAGCAGACTCACAGATATAGAGAACAAACTAGTGGTTACCAGTGGGGAGAGGGAAAGGGGGAGGGGAAATATAGGGGTAGGCGAGTAAGAGGTACAAACTATTAGGTATAAAATTAGCTACAAGGATATATTGTACAACATGGGGAATATGGCCAATATTTTATAATAACTACAAATAGAGTATAAACTTTGAAAACTGTGAATCACTATATTGTACACCTGTAACTTACATAATATTGTACATCAACTATACTTCAATTAAAAAAATAATGGACTTCCTTGGTGGCGCAGTGGTTAAGAATCCACCTGACAATGCAGGGGACACAGGTTCGAGCCCTGGTCCGGGAAGATCCCACATGCCACGGAGCAACTAAGCCCATGTGCCACAACTACAACTACGGAGCCTGCACTCTGGAGCCCACAAGCCACAACTACTGAGCCTGTGTGCCACGACTACTGAAGCCTGTGCACCTAGAGCCTGTGCTCCACAACAAGAGAAGCCACCGCAATGAGAAGCCCGCGCACTGCAACAAAGAGTAGCCCCCATTTGCTGCAACTAGAGAAAGCCCACGTGCAGCAACGAAGACCCAACACAGCCATAAATAAATAAATTTATTTATTTAAAAAAAGAAATAACCCCACCAGCACCGCTAGGTTTCTGGTTGGAGCAACTGGATAGATCATGATGCCTTTCACTGAAATAGAGGACACTAGAAGGGAAACTGGCTGGGGAAGATGTATATCACCAGTACAATTTGTTGTTGAGTTTGAGGTGACTGTGGGACTCCAAGTAATACATAGATGGATATACAGGGGTGGAACTCGGAAAAAAGAAGTCTGAACTGAAGGTATGTTTGAGATACACTCATTCTTTTTTAATTCTTTTTGTCTTTTTTTCTTTTTTTTTTCTGGCCATGCCACGTGGCTTTCAGGATCTTAGTTCCCTGACCAGGGATCAAACCTGGGCCCTAGGGAGTAAAAGCACGAGTCCCAACCACTGGACCACCAGGGAATTCCCTACATTCATTCTTGCCACCAACTGTTTGCCTGGACCAAAACCTGGACCTGCTGACTGTATTTGCTTCCCACTCTCAAGTACACCCTTCTAGTGCCTATACCAAACAGTGTTTAGCTATAGTCCCAAGTCTTTGCCCTTGCCAGGCTGGTGCTGCTGCAACAGTTAAATGAGCCATGTCAATTGTGTCCTTAGATGTAATACCGTGCCCATCAGGTGTGTCTGGAGCATGCATGTCCACAGGACAGAACAAGATGGGTTAGGGTAGTAGCTCGTGCTGGTTAATGTTCTCTACAGGAAAGAGATCCCAAATATAAGTCAATTGGCAGCCTAGAGTATGAGGTGTATGTCTATATGTCTTAAATTCTGAGGCCAAAACTGATCTACAGAGATCCAAAGCCAAGAGGAAGGCACAAGGAAAACCTGAATGAATGCATACATTGGTGGCGGCATTTAGGCATCAATACAGACACTTAGGGAATGGAGTAAGAGCGGGGACTCTTAGGTAATAATGTTTCAAACACCAGTGTATGCTAGTCTCAAGCACCTTTTGTTAGTATTGATAATTGAACTGTTGAGATGGTGTTATATTGCAATATCATGCATATATTTACACGAATAATCTTAAGACCCTGAATGGGATAGTGTAGCAATGCCATAATTTCTACAATAAAAGAACATGAATAGAAAAGAGGGACTCTGAGAAATGTCCTAAAGTTCTGCTTACCTGAGCGCTGAGCGATACGATCAACTGACAAGGACTGATCAGCAGAAATGAAATGAAAACAAGAACACAATTAGCAACACACATATGTGCAGGCACGCACGTGTGTGTGCGCGCACACACACACACACACACACACACACACAGAAGGACACACATGCAGAACTTAACTGGATTTTATCAAGATGGACTTTTTCCTTCCTAAAAGCCGGTCAAACACACACACACACACACACACACACACAGAAGGACACACATGCAGAACTTAACTGGATTTTATCAAGATGGACTTTTTCCTTCCTAAAAGCCGGTCAATTATTCCAATGGTGGATTACAGTAGAACTTTCCAACCCTATAAATTGTGACTACTTGGTGTGCCACAAAAGTGTTAGTTTTGCTGAGATATTGATCTCATTGACCTTCAGGGCAGCTGGGCGGAGCCTGGAGCTGGCAGCAGCCTTACCCATTGATCTCACTGTGCCTTACAAATATCATTTTGTGTCCTGTGACATTAAAAATCTTGGGAAGCACTGGATTTTAATATGTATTCATTCTCTTCCTTCATACAAAGTATGTTACCATCAGCCTGAAGGCTTTATAGACATACTTAGCTGATATTTTCTTTGAATGTATTGATTTTTTTTAAATTTGGGGTTGCTTTGGGGAAGTCTGATGGAGTGCAAAGTAACTCAAGCACCTACCTGCTTTCCCTTTACTGTTCCATTGATGGTAAAGAGCAATGTTTCCAAAGAACAGTATGTGTTCCATTGGTAGTATAGGAGTTGATCTGAGATGGCACCCAGACAAATTATGTGTACACACACACACACACACACACACACACACATCAAAACCAATGATTTTCAAGTTATCTTTCCTTTAGGAAAGGCTAAAATAGTGAAAAAACATTGAGATGATTAAAAGAAAAAAATCAGGTGATAGAGTAGAGGCAGTACCTAAATTACAAATAATGGAATTTTGGAGCTGCTAATCTAGTGTGAAGTGCACGTAGGTTCTGAAGTTAATAGACCTGGGTTCAAATACTTAGCTTGCTACTTATAAGCTGTGTGCCCTTGAGCATATTTCTTCCCCTCTCTGAGCCTCAGTTTTGTCATCTACAGGTTACAGGCAACGAGATTGTTGTGAGAGTTAAATAAAATAACACATACCCACAGTCTATGATATAGTACCTAGCACATAATAAGAGTTCAAGAAAAGTTGGTTCCCTTCTCCCTGAGCCTAATAGTGTCCTTTTACCTAATCACTCATTAGAGCTCAAACAGAAACCACCCAAACTCTGACTGGGTGCTTTCAAGCTCTCAGCCTCAATGCTTAAAGTGCTGGATACAGCAGATTTAGATCTTCCCAGATAATTATGTTCATACTTTGATATTTAGGTATGAAGTGATTTTAGCTGAAAGTGAGGCCAGTCAGAGGAAAATTTCAAATCTGAAGTTGGCTCTGGACAGCAAATCACTGAATAGTCTTTCTCTTTGGAGACTTCTCTACTGGTTTTCATAAAGCTTTGCCATAGCTGTGTGAGCTCACTGACACTCATCAAATAGTAGCTATTTATTTTTCAGGAAAATTTTCACACAGATGACAGAAAAGCATCAAGAACTGAAATGATAGAATTCTGATCACTGTGGCATCATTTGAAACCTTGATTTGCTTATGAAACAAGTCGGAATAATAGCTTACATGTGTGGAGTGCTTTCACATTTACCATTTCTGTCTGACTCCATCTCCCTTGCAGGGATCCAGGAAAACTTCTGCTGGTAGACCCTGTCACCCAAAACATCAAGAGACGCCACACTCCAAGGAGCAAGCAGAGCTGAGAATTAGGTGGGAAGGTGTGTCTTTTAAGCCAAACAAATCCAGGAAAGATCACCAAAACCTATGCAGCTGACATTTTTAACAGACATTTTTTAACAGACATTTAACAGACCTTTTTAAAAAGGAAAACAATGCCAGAAACTGGAGGGACAGTCATATGAGAGCAGGAGAGAGGGGCAACAGTGGGGGTGGGGCTGGACCTGGAGAAATGAATGGGAAAAGTGCTATCTTCATGGCTGGGTTTAAAGGGCTAGGGCCAAATACTTTTTTTGTTAAATTCACCCCACTGTTTCGGTTGCATTCAGTTTTGCAAAGTGTTGTGTATTCAGTAGAGATATAATAACACTGAGCCACCAGTACTTCTTGAGATCAGTCTTATGCAGTATCACTTGACTGTGAGCTCCTTGAAAGCAAGGACTGTGTCTCATTTCATACCTAACCAGCCGCCAGGCTCAGTTCTACTGGTTTCCTATCTTTCCAGCAATCTCACGCTCTACTCCCACCATACACACCAAACATACTGCATCTCCACCTGGACGGTGCATGAGCACTTCAGACTCATTAAGGCCAAAGTTAAACTTATTATCTCCACCACAAGAGAGACCTGCTCCTCTCCCTCCGCTGCCTATCTCAAGCACATACTGCTATCCCAACCCAATGGTTTGAGGCAGAAATCTAGGAGTCATCTTTGAATGTTCCCTTTCCTTTGCCTACCATTTCCAAGCAGTTGTTAAAATCCTGTCAAGTCTACCTTCTAATGGCCAACAGGCACATGAAAAGGTGTTCACCATCGCTAATCATCAGGGAAATGCAAATCAAAACCACAATGAGAGGGCTTCCCTGGTGGCGCAGTGGTTGAGAGTCCACCTGCCGATGCAGGGGACACGGGTTCGTGCCCCGGTCCGGGAAGATCCCACATGCCGCGGAGCGGCTGGGCCCGTGAGCCACGGCCGCTGAGCCTGCGCATCCGGAGCCTGTGCTCCGC
>NC_041234.1:79902149-79932658 GCF_002837175.3 Physeter macrocephalus | reverse complement strand
GTGAGCCATGGCCGCTGAGCCTGCGCGTCCGGAGCCTGTGCTCCGCAACGGGAGAGGCCACAGCGGTGAGAGGCCCACGTACCACAAAAAAACCAAGCAAACAAACAAAAAAAAAAACACAATGAGAGATCACCTCACACTTGTCAGAATGGCTCTCATCAAAAAGAACAGAAATAACAAATGTCGGTAGGAGAAAAGGGAACCCTTGTGCACTGTTGGTGGGAATGTAAATTAGTGCAGTCACTGTGGAAAACAGTATGGAGGTTTCTCAAAAAACTAAAAATAGAACTACCATATGACCCAGCAATTCCACTCCTGTGTATATCTCTGACAAAGCAAACAAAAACACTAATTAGAAAAGATATATGCACCCCAGTGTTCATAGCACCATTATTTACAATAGCCAAGACATGGAAGCATCCTAAGTGTCCATCAGCAGTGCCCATCTTTATGAATGGATAAAGAAGATGCGATATATATATACATGATGGAATACTAGTCAGCCATTTAAAAAAGAATGAAATTTTGCCATTTGCAGCAACATGGATGGGCTTGAAGGGCATTATGCTAAGTGAAATAAGTCAGAGAAAGATAAGTATTGTATGATAGCATTTATATGTGGGATCTAAAAAACACAACAAACTAGTGAATATAACACAAAAAAGTAGACTCACAGATACAGAGAACAAACTAGTGGTTACCAGTGAGGGGCAGGGGCAATATAGGGATGGGGGGTGTGAGGTGCAAACTACTAGGTGTAAGATAGGCTCAAGGATGTATTGTACAACATGGGGAATATAGCCAATATTTTGTAATAACTGTAAATGGAAAATAACCTTTAAAAATTGTATAAAGATTATAAATTAAATAAAAATAAACTTTACAAAAACTCTACTTTCTAAACCTCTCTCTCTCTGTCTCTCATACAATAGTTCTCAAAAGTAATTATGCACCACGATCACGTGGGAGGAGATTGTTTTAATGGAATTGCTTAGACTCCACTCCAGTCCTACTGACTCAGATTTTGGAGAGACAGGATCTGAAATCTATATTTTTATAAGCTCCCCAGGTGATTAGAAGGCTTATGGTCCAAGGATCAGGCTTTGAGAATCACTGTCCCAAGCCATCCCCTCTTCTCCAGTCCCCCTTCCATTGTCTTAGTTCAAGAATTCCTCATCTCTCCTCTATAGACTTTAAGGTTCATGAGAGTAGGAATCATGGCTGTTTTGATCACTATTGTATCCCCAGTGCCTACCTAATGTGATACCTGGCACATAGAAAGCTCTCTCAAAACACTTTTGTGGAATGAACGAATGAACTAGGGTGAGAAGGTAGCAGTAAAATACTCAGGATAGAATTTTAAACATCTTGTTGCCGTTAAGTTAAAAAATTCGTTTTGGCCAAGGATACAGCTTATCTAATTATAGTCATACAAAGCACATTTTACCCAAGAATTTCAAAATTCCACGTTTGTTAGTTAGGATAATGCTAGCTGCAGTAACGAATGAACCTAGTGGCTTAACACAATAGCAATGTACTTCTTGCTCACCTAAAAGTCCAATATGGATGCTCCTGGTCAGCAGGTGACTTTTCAGATGGAAACATAGGTACCCAAGCTCCTCACATCTTCATCACACTTAATCCCAAGGTCACTGTGGTTGTCTGTATGAAGAAATGATGTAGAATGAACACCTGCTTCTAAAAGTGACACAAATCACTTCTGCTCACATTCCATCAGTAAGTATCAGTCATATGGCACCACCTAAATGCAAAGAGAGCTCAGAAATGTAATCCATAGAGATAGGGAATATTAATTTCTTGGTGATTAATTAGCCATCTTTACTACACCATATAAACTGGTAAGCTGACTCTGCAAATCCACTTGGCGAGTATATTTAATTGAACTTTAACCTTGGAGACAACTTACAAAATAATTTTCATTTCAGAGATTGGCAGCACTGTTCAACTGTACCAGAAGGAACAGGGAGTTGTTTTCGAGCAGAGAATGTCCCTGAGGAGCTTAGCTAGGAATGGAACCAAAAGCCAGATGAGCTAAATACGCCAATTGGCTCACCTCTCCTAGTTTGCTCTGCATCTCCTTGCTGGCAAACTCGACGAAAACACAAAGTACAGTTATTTCCAAATGTGGGCTTTTGACCTCAGAGTTCCAAATCCCTCCTCTAGGGGGATTTAAAGCCCAAATGGCAGCTCAGCTAAGACAAAGAGTTTGCATCTGAAAGATACTCCCAGAAAGTTGCAATGGCACAAACTCATCTCCATCAAGATTTTGCTGCTTGAACACACACGCAAAAGAACTGTTTGGGTATATTTGTGCCAATCTTCTAAACTATCATTGAAAACCTCTAGGGGCAGAGACATTTAATCATTCTGGAACAGAATGGCTTTTGGGGACAGCATGTCTTTGGGTCTATTTCTATTCAGTCTTAAAGTGCCTCAAGCGCCTGGCTGGCCTGATGGATTAGGCACTGAACCCTGAGGCTCTTGAGGTCAATGATTTATGGCAGCTGAAAGCTGTGAAATGTCATTCTGCTGAGAGGGCCATGCAGCTTTCAGTCGATAGAATTAGCAGACACTTGAACACGTATTCTAGCACCAGCTGCTAGGCCCTCTAGAGATATTCAACAAATCCAGATGTATGCTTCCCCGGAAGGACCATCAGAGCCTCAACAGCAGCCAGGGCCAAGGCTAGCCTAGCTACATGTGACATATTTGTAATGTTGTAGGAAATAATGCAACCAATGGATACCTTATTATAGATCCACACCCTTCCTAAGTCCAGTGAATGAACAGTGGTTGAAGATGAGGGAAGAAACAGAAATGTATTAGCAACCCAGACTCAATAGCCACACCCAATCATCTCCAAGTCGTTGAAAGAAGAAGAGCCCAGTTCCATTCTCAACCTTGCTGGCCCAAGTGAATCTAGCTCATCCGCATAAGCTTGAGTCAGAAATGGAAGACCCTTGCTCTTGGTATGCGCCAGTGTCATCTGCCCCCACATCTGTGGAAGGAATCCAGGCTAATCCACCCCGCCTCTTGCTGGGCTACTCTGTCCCTCACACTAGCATCCCTGGTCTTTAGCTTTGTCTCCAGATTCAACTTCCTTAGGCTCCCTCATTTAACAATCTGTTCTAGACTTACCTTTTTGGCTCAGTAGCACTCTCTCTCCCTTTGTTCCCTCCAGCCCCAACCACAGTTCTTCACTTGGCTCTGAGCATCACACACCACACTGGCCCTGGCACTGTGGGACAAGCCTGCCCCACTTCCCCACACAGAGAAGGGAAATAGACATCTCTCAGTAGTTCCTACAGAACAATATCTCATTGAGTACCTTACCGTCCAGGATTGTCAGTGGCTGCCCCATCTCAGCCCCATCCCAGATGTTTGAAATAAGCATTCAACTACCTGTATACTGCCCATCCCATCTTGTCTTTTCTCCAACACTAGGTCAAGGTGCCAGACACTTTCACAATATAATCAGGTACTAGGCCACTAATACATTAATAGATATCTACTCCTGATACAAATTAATTTATTTATAAAAAAGAAAGAAACTCACAGACATAGGGAACAAACTTATGGTTACCAAAGGGGAAAGGGGGGAGGGATAAATTAGGGATTTGGGATAACATATACACACTACTCTACGTAAAATAGATGACCAACAAGGACCAACTGTATAGCACAGGGAAGTATATTCAATATCTTGTAATAACTGTAATGGAAAGGAATTTGAAAAAAATATATATGCATATAACTGAATCACTTTGCTGTACACCTGAAACATTGTAAATCAACTATATTTCAATTAAAAATAAATAAATATCCTCTGCTGCATAACAAACTATCCAAATGCTTAGCAGCTTAAACAACAAACATATGACCATTTCTGAGGGTCAGAAATCCAGGAGCAGCTTAGCTGGATGGTGCTGGCTCAGGGTATGTCAGGAGACTGCAGCTATAGGCCAAAGCTGCAGTCATCTGAGGGCGCTGGAGAAGCTCACGCTTGTGGCTCCGGAAGGAGGTTTCAGTTCCTCAGCACATGGCCCTTCCACAGGGCTGCTCATATAACATGGCACCTGGATTCTCCCAGAGCAAGTAGTCTGAGAGAGCGATACAGTCCTCAGGATGGAAGCCATGGTCTCTTCATAAAGTAATCATGGAAGTGACAGTCCATCATTTCTGTTCATTAGAAGCACGTCACAAAGAACCAACCCACATCCCAGGGGAAGGAAATTAGTCTCCACTTCTTGAAAGGAGGAGTATCAAAGAATTTGAGCACATAGCATACTTCTATTGGGCACTCAAAGCATCTCCATTCTCCTCAGAGCTTGGGTGCCCAGTGGTGGGGAAAGCCTTGCCCTATATTCCAGCTACCTGCCTCACTTGCTGTTGGCACAATTTCCCCTTTGCTGGGCCCTGGTTTTACCACCCCCTGCTTAGTTTAAGAGTCCCCTGCATTTACCTAATCTACGTCTGAGGTTTTGCTGTACCTGTCCTGCACTTCTATAGTAGGAAGAATATGACACTCCCAGGTCATATTCCCTGCACCTGCAAGACTGGCTGGGATTTGCCAGGCCTCCATCTGGACTTCATTTCTAACTGCACAGCTCCCCTTGGAGCCAGTTCTGCTATCTTTGCTCTTTCCCCAGCATTCTTGCCAAGCTTCTCACTAAATTGGCCTCTTCATTCCCAGCTGAGGATGACAAGATGCTGAACTGGATCCTTTCCAAATGGAAGCCCAACATGCACTTCCTGAACACGGAGAAGAACTGCAAGCCCTCATGGGAAAAGGTCAGAGAGCAGATCCACTTCTAGCCCATCCAGAGATATTCTTGAGATCCCTTCCTAAGCTCGAAGTACAAAAGGGGCAATCAGGGAGGCAACTCCTTTATGCCTGAAAAAAATGTGTTTTCTTTGATTTATTATTTTTAATTCTGATTTTTAAATACCTTATCTCAAACCCTTAATAACACTATATTTAGCTACAAATATCAATCCATACTATATCACCATTAATGTCATGTATTCAGATATTATCACATATTTATAAGTTTATACCTATATTTTTATTCTGTCTTTTTCATTTAATATTACTTCAGATACAAATGCCCATATATCAATATAGTCCCCATGTTTGTCATTTTTAATAGTCATAAAGCATTCCATATCATTGACATACATGATTTCATTCAACCATTTACCTCTTGCCAGCTTTTGATAGTTATCATAGAACTCCCATTAACATTTGTACAAATTACTTTGCTTTGTTTTAAGGTTACAAATTAATTTCTTTTGTCTTAAGATTATTTCAGTTGAAATGTTTTGAGTACATTTCAGATATTTAAATCTAATTTATACCCTGCCTACATCTAAAGAGATTCTAGATGGCTTACAATAAAAGCACATATACAATACAAGGCAATATGTGCATGGACACTGATAGGACAATTAAAATACAGATAAAAACATAACTAAAGTCGAAAAGATACATGCACCCCAATGTTCATTGCAGCACTATTTACAACAGCCAAGACATGGAAGAAACCTAAATGTCCACCAACAGATGAATGTATAAAGAAGATATGGTTTATTTGTATAATAGAATATCACTCAGCCATACAAAAGAATGAAATAATGCCATTTGCAGCAACATGGATGGACCTAGAGATTATCATACTAAGTGAGGTCAGTCAGACAGAGAAAGACAAATATCATATGATATCACTTCTATGTGGAATCTAAAATATGACGCAAATGAACTTATCTATGAAACAGAAACAGACTCACAGACATAGAGAACAGACTTGTGGTTGCCAAAGGGGAAAGGGGGGGAGGGATAAATTAGTAGTTTGTGATTAACATATACACACTACTGTATATAAAATAGATAAACAACAAGGACCTACTGTATAGCACAGGGAACTCTATTCAATATCTCATAATAACCTTTAATGGAAATGAATCTGAAAAAGAATATACATACTCTTAATATGTAATATATACATATATATGTATAACTGAATCGCTTTGCTGTACACCTGAAACTAACACAATATTGTAAATCAACTATATTCAATTAAAAAAACATAACTAAAAACATTTATGTAAGGGCAACAGACTCTAAACCACATAAGTCATGTTTTGAGATGGAATAATCATCCCTGTGAGTTCAGACTTCAGTTTCTTCCTTTCATGGTATTCGTTTCTGCCCCACAGAGAGAACTTTCCATGCCAAAAAATAATCCTTCCCTGGGACTTCCCTGGTGGTCCAGTGGTTAATAATCCGCCTTCCAATGCAGGGGACGTGGGTTCAATCCCTGGTGGGGGAACTAAGATCCCACATGCTGCGGAGCAATTAAGCCTGTGCACCACAGCTACTGAGCCTGCACTCTAGAACCAGCGTGCCACAACTAGAGAGGAGCCTGCACACCACAATGAAAGATCCTGCATGCCTCAACGAAGATCCCACGTGCCGCAACTAAGACCCAACCCAGCCAAATAAATAAACAATTAAAAAATAATAATCCTTCCCTACTCTATGACTTGCTACCCATGTATCTTTGAATAAGTCACTGAACATCTCAGTGTTCCTCAGTTTCCTCAAATGTAAAATGAGGCTAATAGCGTTACCTATATCATAGGGTCACTATGAGAAGGAAATTAGTTAATAAATAGAGTATAAGCTTTAAAAATTGTGAATCACTATACTGCACACCTGTAACTTATATAATAAAAAAAGATTTATATTCTGATTTCTTGGCTAGTTAGCCCCACTATTGAGAAGATTCTATTAACTGCCCAGTGTAATCATATTCTCTGCACTCTGCAAGGGCCTTTTAGAAAAACCTATAATAAAAGATTAGCATCAATAATGTTTTTTAAAAAAGAAGTAAATGGGCTTCCCTGGTGGCGCAGTGGTTGTGCGTCCGCCTGCCGTTGCAGGGGAACCGGGTTCGCGCCCTGGTCTGGGAGGATCCCACGTGCCGCGGAGCGGCTGGGCCCGTGAGCCGTGGCCGCTGGGCCTGCGCGTCCGGAGCCTGTGCTCCGCAACGGGAGAGGCCACAACAGTGAGAGGCCTGCATACCACAAAAAAAAAAAAAGAAGTAAATGAGTTAATACTTTCAAAGCACTTAGAGCAGTGCCTAGTACCTAGTAAATATTTTAAGTGTTCGTGAAGTAAAAAAAAAACAATGAGACCTCTATGCTTACAAGATAAAGAATAAAGAGAAGTGAGGGAAACACATTTAAAGCCACAAATACTTTTCTATTCGGAAATGCATGCCTCATGTGGCTACAAGAGAAAAGAGCAAAAGGTGACATAAACACTTCCACACACAAAATGTCATTTTACAGAGTCCCTCTTGATGCAATAATGAGTCTTGAGTCTTTCTAGTAGTAGGTGTTTAGAGGTGGAAGTGGTTTAGGAATATCAACTTTGGAGTGGGGGAGTGATTAAAAAAAAGCATATACAGTAATTCTGTTCTTAAAATAAGTAAACTTAACTGGTTTTGGAACATCGCAAATGCCTGCACCTCATCCAGAAACCATTCTTCCAGATACAGTGTTTGGGGTTTCTAATCAAAGAGTTCCCAATTTTTCTAAGAGATATTTCTTCTTCTCCCCTAAAAAGAGATTTCCTCTTTTTAAAAAAATCTGTTGAAATTCTATCTCATGCCACTACCAAAATAAATACCAGATGGATTAAAGATTAAAATATAAAGAAAACTAGTTTGAAACTAGTAAAATATATATATGTGCATGTTATATAATCTCAGTGTGGAGAAAGTCTTTCTAAGCATAACCCCAAGGACAGAAAATCCAAAGGAAAAAATTGATTTATTAACTAAATAAATATTTATACATTTATAATATGGATGCCAGCGAGTTAATATACTCAATATATAATGAGCTCATAAAAAATCAATAATAAAAGATAAACATCCTAATAGAAAAATGAACAAATTATATAAGTAAGCATTTTGCAAAAGAAGAAATGCATAAGGGGAGTAAATGTGACCCTTTCCAGTAATCACAGAAGTGCAAATTAAAGCAATTCTAAAATATAGTTTTTCTTGTATAAAATTGGCAAAAATATTAAATGTTTCACTAGAGTAGGGGAATTAGGTACTCTCACAACTTGCTGGTGATAGTAAACATCACTTCTGGACGAATGGAAATACAGAATAAGCAAAAGCCTTGTGAAATGTATATACCTGTTGACCTAAAAATTCTCCCCCTAAGAAATTACCATAAGGAAATTACCAATAATATGCACAAGATGTTCACTGCTGAGTACACATAACTTCAACAGCCATGCGACAGAAGCGTAGACGCACCTTTAAAGATTATGAATGAAGGGGCTTCCCTGGTGGCGCAGTGGTTGAGAGTCCGCCTGCTGATGCAGGGGACACGGGTTCGTGCCCCGGTCCGGGAGGATCCCACGTGCCGCGGAGCGGCTAGGCCCGTGAGCCATGGCCGCTGAGCCTGCGCGTCCGGAGCCTGTGCTCCGCAACGGGGGAGGCCGCAACCGTGAGAGGCCCGCGTACCGCAAAAAAAAAAAAAAAAAAAAAAGATTATGACTGAAGAATAGGAAAATATACAAGATGAACTGCTAAATTAAAAACAAAAGATTGGGCTTCCCTGGTGGCGCGGTGGTTGAGAGTCCGCCTGCCGATGCAGGGCACACGGGTTCGTTCCCCGGTCTGGGAAGATCCCACGTGCCGCGGAGCAGCTGGGCCCGTGAGCCATGGCCGCTGAGCCTGCGCATCCGGAGCCTGTGTTCTGCAACGGAAGAGGCCGCAACAGTGAGACGCCCACGTACTGCGAAAAAAAAAAAAAAAAAAAAGATTAAAAACCAGTATGAGTTGGAAGGATAGGTTTTTCAAACCCCTGATTAAAACTGTTCAGTGCTTTTTCCATTGTCCTTAAAATAAAGTTTAAACCCCTTAACCTGCATAGTCTGTCTAGTCCTTGCTTTCGATTCTGTCTCATGATCCGCCACATTCCCCCTTTCCTGTCACCTTAGCCTTCTTTCAGGTCCCAGAACAGGGGTCAGCAAACCTTTTCTGTAAAGGTACAGAGAGTAAATATTTTAGGCTTTACAAAGGTGTCTGCAGAACTATTCAATGGGGCAACTATTCAACTCTGCAGTTATGCACAAAAGCAACCACAAACACTATGCATATAAACGGGCACATTCTTCATATAAAGCTTTATTCACAAAAACAGGAAATGTTCCAACAAGTCTAGTTTGCTTTCCCACCCCTACCCTGTAACATCCCATATTCCCTCTTAGACACTGGACTTTTGCTTTTCCCACATGCCATCACCTCAGCTTGAGAGGATCTTCTCATCTCACCCTTTCCTCCCCTCCCCACTCGCTCATCACTCAAACCTCTAACTACTTCCTAATCATCTTTCAGATTTCAACTAGAATGCCACTTCCTCCAGAAAGCTTTCCTTGATGTCTAGACTGGTCCCCCTCCCATACATTCTCACAGCACAGCGTGCCTTTTCTTCATAGCAGTTAACACTATTTGTAACTGCTGGTTTACTTGTTTACTTTGTGATGATGGAAAAATCCTCATTAGACTCTGAGCTCCATGGAGACAAAGACAGTGACTGTTTTGCTCACTATTATTATATCTCCAAAGCTTACAAGAGAGCCAATAAATCCTTGCTCAATAAATCTTTCCTGAATGAATGAGTGAATGAATGAATGACATATATCAAATGGTTATCTTTGGGTAGTAGGATTATGGGTGATTTCTGGTTCTTCTCCTTTGTGCTTAAATGTGTTTTCTGTTTTCCGAGTTGCACTCAAATTGCTTTCGTAATCAGGAAAATAAAAACAGAAAATGCAAAATTTTAAAACATCGTAAAAGCAATGTATCATTAAGTGTGAAATGATGACATAGGAATAAGAAGACTTTGAGTAAATTGCATGATCAGAATGGGTGGAGTTACTCTGGAGGGTCTCCCTAGAAGTGGTTTTCATGCCAGGTCTTCAAAGTGATGGTTGTATGTAAACTGGTAAAGGGAGAAATGAGGGCACAGCAGGTGAGGTGACTAGGATGTACAGGGACATAAAGGTAGAAAGTAACATGTGCTCCTGTACTGTAACACGAAAATCGAAATGGAAAATCACAAAACCAAAAAATTCCGAAGAGACCAGAAACAAACAGCATTCAGGAGGGTTAACGGTTTCCACTGAACTTTTCCCCTCTCTTTTCTGTTCTTCATCTTGCTTTTGAGAATGTACAAAATGGCAAAACCCCAAGAGTGCCCCTGATGTACTTTCTAAAGAATCCAAGACAGTTCACATTTCCAATCAAACTTGAATGCCCTGGCTTAGCTGAGGCTCCGTGGAGACATATGCTCCCACCTGGGTGACACATCAAATGAAATCTCTCACTAGAGAGTACCAGTGATAATTAAGCTACTTTTATAAAGTGCACTGGAATGGCATTTTCTCAGGAGTGGCTGCAGTTTCCTCTCAGCTCCTTGAATTTCAGTTCTTGCTCCTTATCTATCAAAAAGACTCACTCCCCAGCTAAGAATGCAGCAAACATTTTGACCAAGTATTTATCTGCACAACCACAAAACCAGTATCATCAGTTAGGGGAAAACAATTTCCTCTGGCAAGTAGAGACAGCCTAATTGCTTAATCTGACAGGTTATTAATGGTTCAAGCCAACCAAAAGCATAATGGATATTGATAACCACTGGCAGGTTGGACATTTGATGTATACAGTATTGCTAGAAATTACTTACATCAAGGGTTGCAACTGACCGTTAGAGTAAATTGTCCAATCTCCGTGGGTTTCATTAAACCGTTCTATCATCTTGATAAAGTGGAAAGCCAGAAAGTTAGCCCATTAACTATAGCTCTAGAAAAAAATAAGGCTAACAGGGTGGAGGATATTTACAGTATTTATGTTCCAAATCAAGGTGAAAATAAATCTCCTCTGCAAAATTGTACTCTGGGTGTTGGGGACGGTTTCCCGCCCCCTCTCTATTTGGATGGTTTGGGGAACCGGGCCTAGACTGAACCATTGCCTGGAAATGACTGTGATTTGGCGGGGAGCTGACAGTGGCATTGAGTTTAGTGTTCCAGGATATTCAAGGCATGATTCATTACTCACTGGGCTCTTCTGGAGAAAAATCCAAGTCTCATGCAAAGCAGGCATCATTTCCTCATGCCCCATCTCTCCTCTGCAGAGCAGCAGGGATGGGCTAACATGCGGACAGAAACTGCAACTGCCCCGATCCCACCGGTGGGGACTGAATGCAGCCCTGAGCTTAATTTGGGTGGAGAGGACTTTGAAGAGGCACAGGGAACCCAGGAATCACGGCCAAGCTACCACAGGGGAAATAACTCACAGCACCTTGGGAGTGCCAACCTACATTCTTCCTTATTATACATTAATAAACCCCTTCCATGATCAGTAACAGCAGAATGCCAAGTCTTAAAGATTAAACTGGATTAAAAGAAGAGAAATAGCTCTATTAAGCACAATAGAATAACAGAGAGATTAAGAACCAAAACAGCAAGAAGAGCAACAATGAAAACAAGGCCTCTTTTCTCTCCGGGAGGTGGTGGGGTTGAGAGCAGTAGTGCAAAGTCCAGGAAGGCTGCTGCTACAATCCCCCAGGGGAGAGATGATGTAAACCTGAACTAAAACAGTGGCAAAGGCAGTGCAGATGGAGAATAGGGGATGGGAATAAGAGACATTTAGGGAGTAGAAACAACATGACTTAGTTACTCATGGAGTAGAGGGCACTGAGGAAGGAATCTAGGATTGGGATGCTAACACACAATCCTTCAAATAAAATTAAATGAGTTAATATTTATAAGGCACTTAGAACAGTGCCTGCTACATAATAAGAGCTATTTAGGTGCTGGCTGTGATCACTGTTATCTTCAAAGCCAAACTGGAAGTGTGAAATGCCAGACGAACCAGGATGTGGCAGAAGTTCCACATTCAAGAAGAGATTCTACAAGTCTGTGATGTCAACAGTTCGCACTGCCCCACCCTCCTCTATCTGTCCTCCTGACACGCAGGTGACTAGCTGAGGACTGGGCTGCTCCTGGTGTAATACCACTAACTAACATCATTACACCCCTCTACCTTGAACCCAGTGTTTTTACATGTCATTCAATCTGACCCTCACAAGAATCCCATGAGGTTGGCAGAAGTGTGGTGCTGGCTCTTCACATCACTACGTTTAGTGCTTTCTCCAGTTCCAGCTCAGGCTCTCTGGGGGCAAAACTGTGTCTTTTCTCCCTCATTATCCCCCATGGAAACTAACACTCGGCAGGCAGCTTCAGGTGGTCACTTGATTATGGGAGCAGGGTTTAAACTACTGGCTCTGGAACCAAATGACCTGGACTTGAAGCCCAGCTCCACCACTGTGTGACCTTGAGAAGTCAGTTCATTTCTCTAAGCCTCAGATACCTCATCTATAAAATGGGAGTAATAACAGTGCTTTCCTCAGAAGGATATTGGGAAGATCAAGGGAAATAATGCACGTAAGGCCCTTAGCACAGTGAGAAATGAGAGTTATACTTAGTATTGTTTGAATATATGGAAGCACAATTAATAGAAAGGAGTTTTAAAAAGTGAAGGCAAGAGTTAAGGTGTAAAATCGCGGGGACATTTTGCTATCAAAAAGATAGAACAGCGTGTGCATGGAAAGGGATTTGCACAGCCTTAGGCCTAGTTCCAGGAAAGGAGCAAAGAGCTCTGAGGGTGAGGAGGAAAAGGTATGAGGGAAGAAAAGCCCAAAATAGATTCAGGAACCCGTTGCTTGGCCTGGAAACCTGAAAACTCAGAAGACGGCTCCTCTGAATATTATCTCCCGATTCAAAAATGTGAGCTCGATTACGTTAGGATCAAAAAACTCTGGCATGAGCTGCAAACAGCTGGGCTCTTGCTATAAATTCCCTGCTGTGACCAAAGCAAAATGAAGTTGGGGCTTTTTCATGTGCATTTTTTTTCAAGCTGCCAGAGAAAAATATAGCTCTAGAAAGTGAAGAAATGCAACTGCCCTTGTTAGACTCTATTTAAATCCAGAAATGGCACGCTCTTGCCAGTCAGACCTAAATGGCTCCACAAGCATCCCAATCGTGATGAAAGGGGGCACACCGGCTTACCAAAAACAAGATCGTAGCCGTGAAAGGCCAGAAATGCCCACTTCTCTCCTCTAAACCCTGAACCTGGGCCGCTTACCACCACCTTTCTGCAGTGCTCTGAAGAGGCCCTCAACTAGCTCTCCAGGGTGGCAGCCGGGCTTGGCAGGCAAGGAAAGACACCAAGGTAAATGCATCTTCCACCTCGCTCAGTAGCATCTCTTGGTAGCTGCCAAGATAGGGTTGTTAAGGACTTGCTTCCTTTAACATAGTGTCTTTCTGGATCACAAAGGATCTATAAATAAGCCATAAAGTGTTGAGGCATGCCCTGGCCCTGGGAGGAGAGGGAAGGGTGAGAACACAATCCAAAATAGCAGTGCCACAGCACTGCTTTAGGCTTGAGGAAGGATTTAAACCTATGGGCCATTTAAAACCAACTGCCTGAAGTGAAGGGTTACTTTGTCAACTCAAAATATTTCGCCCAGGGACTTCCCTGGCGGTCCAGTGGTTAAGACTTCTCGCTTCCACTGCAGGAGGCGTGGATTCGATCCCTGGTCAGGGAACTAAGGTCCCGCATCCCGCGTGGGGTGGCCAAAAGGTAAACAAACAAACAAACAAAAACTGCCCAGCAAGATACTGATCATATTCTTTCTTCATCTCACAGTGAATTCTGAATATTGAGGGCTATCTCTCCCAAACAAACAGTTTCTGGTGACAATTTACACAGTTTTCTCAGTCTAATATTACTGATTAACGGGACCACATATAAATGATCCTGCACTGGTAGCTATCTTTTCATGTATCATACCTCACTTTTTCAGTTATGCTGTAAGCATGTGGAAGTCTGAGGTTGTGTCTTCTGCTTTCTATAGAAGTCCCCAGAACCCGAATGGCAGTGATGCATTGGAAACAATCCTTGGGAGAGCCGAGATCAAATCTTGGCTCTGCACATAGTAGGTCTATCACACTGACTCAGTTTCAGGGCATCTCTGGACTCCAGGTGGCTCATCCGTGTAAGAGAGAGACTTTTATAAGGGAAGGATAGTGTTTCTACAACTGGAGAAAGTGAACCTGGGATGCAAGAAGCCATAAGATGAATATGGAGCCCCCCTGGAGCATTCATTTTACTCAAAGAGGAATCTTAATTTTTTCATTTCTTCATTCATTCATTCAACAAATATTTACTGAAAGTCTGCCATATGCTGGGCACTGGAGATATAACAGTGAACAAGACAAACAAGGTGCCTACCCCCAGAGCTTGTAGTCTAGGGAAGAAAGACAATAAATAAGAAAACTAAATAAACAAGATACTTATAGGTAATGAGACAGGGTGGTGTGCTAGGAAGTGACCAGGTGGTTGACTTAAAGTGAATAGCAAGTGTAGTGGATTGAATGGTGGCCACCCCGCAAAAGATATATCCACCCAGAGCTTCAGAATGTGACTTTATTTTGAATAAGATTCTTTGCAGATGTAATTTAGGTTAAGACCTCAAGATGAGACCATCCAGGATTAAGGTGGGTTCTAAATCCAATGATAAGTTTCCTTGTAAGAGACAGAAAAGGAGAAGACAGACACAGAGGAAGTCCATGTGAAGACAGTGGGAGAGATCAGAATGGTGTTGCCATAAGCCAAGGAACACCTGGAACCACCAAAAACTGGAAGAAGAAAGGAAGGATTCTCCCCTAGAGCCTTCAGAGGGAGCTCAGCCCTGCTGACACCTAGATTTTAGACTTTGAGGCTCCAGAACTATGAGAATACTTTTCTGTTGTATTAAACCAATTGTGGTCATTTGTTATGGCCGCCCTAGGAAACTAATACAGCCAGAGGTCTCCCTGAGGATATGATTTTTTAGCTGAACCTTAAATAATGAGAAGTAGTCAGCCATAGAAAGATCTGGGGAAAGTGTACTCCAGACAGAGAAACAGTAAGTGCAAAGGTCCTGAGGCAGGGACAAGCTTGACATGTTCAAGGAACAGAAATAAGACCAGTATGGTTGGACATAGAGTAGGGGGAAAAGAAATTGATGAAGAGAAGATCATGCAGGGTTGGGAGGCCATAGCAAAGAATCTGGGTTTTATTTTACATGTGATGGGGTGGTTTCAAGCTTTCCATAACACTTTAAATAAAATCCAAATTCTTTAATGTAACTAAAAGACCCTCCAAGATTTGGCCTATGGCTAACACTATCCTTTGTGCTTACTTTGTTCCATCCTCAAAGCTATTCCTTTCCTTCAAAGTATTTGCATTTTCTGTTTCCTCTGTCCTGGAATGTTCTTCCCCCAGATCTTTGCTTGCCTGGCCCCTTCAAATCATTTAGGTGTCAGCTCACATGTCACCTCTTAGAGAAGTCTACTGTACAGCCAATGATTCTTTTGATTAACCCTTTTTGTTTTATCATGTCACTTATCACTTCTGAAATTATTTTATTAATCTCTTTAGTTGCTTGGTGTCTATCTTTCTCATGTGATTGCAAGCTCCATGAACGCAAGAGTATTTGAACTGTACTTTTAGGATTCAAAGCAGTTTGCCCAATGTGTACGTGAGAAAAGGCGAATGTGCCAAGAACTGAAAAATTAAAACTATCTCTTCAGAACTTCTGGAGTATAGAGAAAGAGGGTAAGGTGAGGGAGATGAAAAGTGGTGGGAGGCGAAACAATTGCATGTTTAAAAATATCACTTTGGCTGCCAAATTGTAGTGAGCCAACAGTGTAAGACAAGAGACCATTTATTTGTTCAAGAATATGTATTGACCACCCACCACATGGAAGGTACAATTTGAGATCTCTCCTCGAACAAAACAGATAAAGATTTTTGTCCTCTCGGAGTTTGCAGTCAAGTGGGGACCAGTTATGTAGATAGATGATGATGATGCCTCACTAGGAGTGAGACAGTGGAGATGGAGAGAGCTGGTTGGATTTGGGATGTGTTTGGGGGGAAGGTGGAGTAGATAGAACTTGATGGTGGATGGGATAGACTGGACATCACTCCCTCCAAAGTTTTCCCTGGACCCCCAATATTACATTAGGTATCACAGCACCCCATGTTTACCCTATTGTTACATACCCTGTACTGTAAATATTCCTTTACTTGACTGTCTTATCTGGACCTTATCAAATTATGTATCAGAACCCATGGCACAATGCTTGGCACAGAACAAGGACCCAATAAATGTATTAAATTTTAAAAACTTAATAATAGTAGTACTTATTAGCATTAAATAAATGTATTAAATATATAAACTGGGTCTTTTATCAGGGCACAATTCATTGTCCATCCAGTGGAAATCACTTTTAGTCTGCTGTGGTTTTATTCTGGTCTTTGATTGATACAAGAAGTTCCTTCCTAGATTGATATGATAACAGCGTCTCTTTATAAATTTATTTATTTATTTATCATTTTTATTTTTGGCTGCATTGGATCTTTGTTGCTGAGCACAGCTTTCTCTAGTTGCGGCGAGCGGGAGCTACTCTTCCTTGCGGTGTGCAGGCTCTAGGTGTGTGGGCTTCAGTAATTGTGGCACACAGGCTTAGTTGCTCCACGGTATGTGGGATCTTCCCGGACCAGGGCTGGAACCCGTGTCCCCTGCATTGGCAGGCAGATTCTTAACCACTGAGCCACCAGGGAAGCCCAACAGCTTCTATTTAAACTATGAAAACATTTGTGCAAAGACTGGAAAATTACATTGCCTCATTATGACAGTCGCACCTGATTGAACATTACACAACGTCAGAAAATTAAAAGTTCAAGATTATAAATGTAGTGCCAGGGAGCACATTTATAAGAAATCAAATATTCAATCAGGCTGTTACGACATTTAAAAGGTCAGTGGCCAAAAGCCCTCCACATCTTTAAGTAATGGTGAATGCAGTTCTATAGCACCAGTCACAGTTCAGAAAATACTTTAGAAATAAATTGTAATGGAATTCAAATTTACGGGATCCCAAACAGCCACAAAATTCAACAAGAAATGAAGAAAAGAAATGTCATATGCAGCCACACACCAGAGCCTAGAAAGTAATGACTGTTGCTGCTATTTTTAAACCATGTCTCCACATTCCCAACTATAAATATCTAGTACTATATAACTCCTCCTATTACCCAGTGGAAGATAAAAGCTCAGTTATCAGTGACTGATATTCTGTGATTACTTTCAAATCCACATCTCCATTATAAATGACTATGTATAAATGGCTTTGTGCTCTCCACTACCTGTGAGCCCCCGTCCAGAATCAAGAAGCGTATGGAAACATGTTAAGTCCGACGGCAGTAGCCAAAACGACTCTAGAGAAACAAAGAGTTCAGTTAGGTGCCACTCGAATCTCTACCCTTTCTACAACCAAAGCTTTCAAAGCACTCTCCTCCCCTGTGAGTGACCATCATTTCACAGGTTAGGCAACCAGGAAGGGATCATCTGGCTGTTCCCCAATGTCACACAACAACTAAACTACAGCTGAGACTAAAACCCAGTAGCTCTGGCTTCTGATCCAAGAAAGGATTAGGAAAAAACCCTGGGCTCTCAATAATCAAAATTCTCACATATCAGGACTTCCCTGGTGGTACAGTGGTTAAGAATCCACCTGCCAACGCAGGGGACACGGGTTCGAGCTCTGGTCTGGGAAGATCCCACATGCCGCGGATCAACTAAACCCGTGTGCCACAACTACTGAGCCCATGTGCTGCAACTACTGACACCCACGCGCCTAGAGCCCGAGCTCTGCAACAAGAGAAGCCAACGCAATGAGAAGCCCGCGCACCACAACGAAGAGTAGCCCCCGCTCGCCGCAACTAGAGAAAGCCGCGTGCAGCAACGAAGACCCCACACAGCCAAAAAATAAATAAATATTTTAAAAAAAGATTCTCACATGTCAAAACATTCCCCTGAAAAATGCCAGCTTGTCTCAGCTCGAAGTACCTGAAACCCCACTCCCTCCACAAGGCATTCCTAGACTGATCAGTGGAAAGGGGGTGGTTTCTCCAAGTTCCTTGTTTTTTGTCTCACCTCACAGGTGAAATTCCCATGACCCTATAGGAAACCCGACCTTATCTGCATGTGTGGTTTTCGGCATTAGCTTTTCTGACATCTGTGTGTCAAAACCTGTGGTCAAACAAATGGACATAGTGCTCATTGAGAACGACATAACACCACTTCTATGATATTCCCACCCAAAATGCATAACCTGAAACTTACAATGAAGAAATATCAGACAAATCCAAATTCAGGAACATTCTATAAAATAATTGGCCTGTACTCTTTAAAATGTCAAGGTTGTGAAAGACTAAGACTGAGGAACTATTTCAGATTAAAGAAGACTGAAGAGACACAGCAAATTAAATGTAATGCAATGAGTGATTTTGGATTGGATCCTGTATTTATAATTTCTATAAAGGACATTGTGGAACAACTTGAAAATTTGAATCATCTCAATATTAGAAAATAGTATTGTATCAATGTTAATTTCCTGGTTTTGATAATTGAATTATAGTTATATACGTGAATGTTTTTGTTTTTAGAAAACACACACTGAAGTATTTAAGGATAAAAGAGCATCATGTCTGTAACTTATTCTCAAACAGATCAGAAAAAATATACATATTTATAATCATAGAGAGAATTGTGGAAAGGGGAAGTTGTCTGCCATTCCAGTAAACAACAAATCTTGCCCACCATGAAGCCAACAGCTACTGCAGTAGCAGGAAGCCCCCCACCCCCACCCCTCGCATGGTGCACCCTGAAGGGAATTTAGGATGTCAGGATGGAGAAAAACAGGAACTATTCTGTGTTCTGGACACTGGCCCTAGATAGTTAAGATGCGTATCTAAGAAACAATTTCAGTGAGCCCAGACTCTTGCATCTTCCAATACATAGTAAAGCACTAAAATGATTAACTTGAGATGTCTTTTCTCTGTGATTAGCAGTAATCTTTTTATGTTCCACTACATGTTTTGTTTTTTTTCAGCAAAATCTCCTATATGTCCTGGCTCCTCCCTTACATCTTCAGAGCAGTTCCTCAGTGCTATCTGAGAGGCTGTCTCCTGGGCTACAGTCCTCTGTAAGTTCCCGAAATAAAACTTAACTTTTATTTTAGATTGTGCGTTTTTCTTCAGTTGACACTTTTGGTGATCACATGAAGGGACCCAGAGCAGACCTCTCTCCTTCGCCTGAACTCTATAAGCATCCAGAGCCTTGGTACCAGCAGAGGCCCCTTGTGCTCATCTGCCTCCTCAGAAGGTCCAGATGAATTTGGGTGAGTCTGTCCTGATTCTCAGATCTCCCAATTAGTGGCTGATGATCCTGAGTATTATTTGGCAGTGTATAAAATGTACCTGCCCCCTGCCAAGCTGAAAGATACTGGGGAGATTTTGCTCAGTTGAAAGACACTGAGTTGGCTACACCAGCTGAAAGATACTGGGAAGATTTTATTATGTATGTGCAGAATTTATACTTACAAGTACTTGCTTAACTGGAAATTAAAGGAAATCTTGTCCTAGCCCTAAAAATGACCAAATTGGGGTTCTTCTGACATTCCAAAATTATTATTTTTGTGGGCGAAACTAGAGAAAACTGGCTTGATAAAACATCTTTTCAGAATTCTGACCTTAAAGGAACAAAAGCCCTTCCAGGAGAAACTTGTATTTCTCTCCTTGTGTCTTTGAGATGCAAATGTTCTACCTGATCTTAGGCATTTTTTTCCCTCTGTTTTGGGAACTTGCTCTCTGCCCTTCGGAAGGTACATATTCAGTGTATATTTGGCAGTCAGTTGAATAGACTGTGATTCTGAGCAGTCTTTTTGTCTAGCTGTGCCAACTCTCAGGGAACTTTGTCATAAGGGGTCCCAGCCCATAAGTAGGCTTCATCATCTTAACCTTCGTTGCATCTACCTGTACAACAAAGGCCCTATACTTTCCTAGACTACATCTGGGAGTAAACTTTCTAGATCTTGTGACGGCTACATCCTTTGCACTCTCTTGTGGGGGCGCCTATTACGCGATACAGGTTTGAGTTGCTATTAAGATACTACTGGTCAATGGCCAGACGATGGAGCCTTTCAACTGAAGAAACTTCTGAATTGGCAAATTTTTAGAGAGCTCTCATTATAAACAGCTGTTCTATTGATACCTATGAAAAGGCCAAATTAGAAGGTAGATACAAAAAAAACCCAGAATGACTAACCTAAGAGCTCCATTAGTTTAAAACAAACAGAACCGGTTTGGGAAGCCTTATTTGTGGTCTCAGCTTCCCCTGAATGGCTCCTTTAGATGATAATAAAAACATTAGATTGTGAATTAGATTGATTAACAGGGGAATAAGAAGAAACTGAGGGGAAAGACTAAAGACTTCTTCCCAACAAGTTGGAAATTTTAAAGGGACTCATCCCAAAAGGATAAAAATCTTTAGATGTTTGTTAAGAAATTGGATAAATAAAATAGTCATTAATGAGATTTTAAAAGTTTTGATAAAATACTACCTAAGGTTGGATGGGCCAAAGGGTCCCCCTATTGGTCACCAACATTAAAGGGCCCCAAACAAATCTGCTCTATTTACCCCAGCTAATATTTAAATCTAAGAAATAATTTAGGTTTACTTTAATACACTATTAAATTATTTTACTCCATGAAGCACTGTGAGAAGGAGGTGATGCAGGGAGTTCAAAATAAACTTGGAAAGATTATTCCAGGGATGCTATGCCAATCAGCTTGAGAACTGGCACCCTGGAGGGAAGAATGCCATCTCCACACAAGTTGCCCTGCTTGGTGCCTACCAACTTGCCAAGCACCAATGCCTATTCCAAGATGTTTGTCCGCAGTGCCAACTTCCATCCAAAGCCATTGCCGCAGTATTACATTTGGCCACTTGAGGGCGTGCTAAAATTACTTTCTCTTACTCGGGGATTTCCAGGCGTTGAGGCGAGAGGTGTGTGGGCGGTGTGAGTACCAGGTGTCTTCAGTTCCCTTTGCAGACTCCTGATGGGACAGAAAAGAGCAGGAGTGGTAGTTCCGACCTTAGCAAAACTGTGCTGTCTTCAGAGTTCAGCTTCAGTGACTTCCGCCTGCATTACTGGCCCTCCTTTGCCTTATTGTCAGAGTGTTTTCTGTACCCCTTCACCCCTTTCTCTTCTCCATATATCCAGAGCCCTCTTGGTCTCTTTCACCTTCCTCCAAAGGTTTTACCCAAGGCACTCGTTCCCACTCAGGTGTAAGACTGATAATGATAATAATCACCATAGCAGAATGTCACCGATGTAAGAAACTGATGATGATGATAACCATGATAGCAGAATGTGGCCCGTCTCAAGAGAGATTTGAATGTTGACAGGAATCCACGCCTCAAACTATAGGATTAGGCTCAGATTAGAAATCCAGGCCTCAAAACTGGTGGAGGAGAATATGGTGGCCCATAGGAGGCTTTATTACACTCCTGGAATCAGACATTGAGTGCCAAAAGGAAGAGCCTGGTTATCATCCAGCTAGGCAAGGAAACAGGGTGCCTGGGATTTGTGGGGCTTGAGGAGGGCACCTCTGAGTTTCAGGGCCGAAAACCAGACTCTAGAAGGGTGCTGGCTGGGAGGTAGAAAAGTAGATGGAGTGAAGAACAGTCACCACTAGGGAACTTGGCAAAGATTGCTGACTCTTTTGTAGTTTCCCTTTTTCGACCCCCCTAAAAGCAGAGTTCTCCTTTATTTTTTTTATTTTTATTTTTTTTTTTGTGGTACACGGGCCTCTCACTGTTGTGGCCTCTCCCGTTGCGGAGCACAGGCTCCGGACGCGCAGGCTCAGCGGCCATGGCTCACGGGCCCAGCCGCTCCGCGGCATGTGGGATCCTCCCAGACCAGGGCACGAACCCGTGTCCCCTGCATCAGCAGGCGGACGCTCAACCACTGCGCCACCAGGGAAGCCTCCTTTATTTTAAAACAGAGAGCAAAGCTGGGTATGATAGAGCAATCCCAGCAGTTAAGACTTCTGGGAGAACTGGTGGTGACGTGAGATTAAAGTCTATTGAAAGGAACACTCATTTCCTAGAATAATGTTCTCTTGAAACATCTAGTGCCTGCCACCTATTTTAAGACAAATTGATTATCAATACCTCTGAAACCACTAATTTAAAACTTGTAGACTTATCTGTTTATTCATTCAATAATTATAGGCCTGGATTTTAGATGCCTTTTAAGAAGTTCTATTCAGGCCAGTCCGTTTTAACCTGTTGTCTCTGTGAATGAACTTCAGAAATTATCCATCAAATTCTGAGCCCCAGGCTGGTCTGTTTCTGCCCCAATTCCCACTCCCAAGCCCAAATGAAGTTGCCACTCTACCGCAATTTGTCGAGATTGCCCTCCAGTGAACCAAATCAATGTCTTTATTCACCCAAAATAGTGAAGATATATAGTGAAATGTTCTAGACCACCACCTCCTGGAAAGCAGGAGGTGTGCCTCTTTCATTAAGGAACCTGTACTTTGTTGTCATTGGGTTCCCTGTGCTTCATACATCTCTGGCACTGTGTATTTTGAATAAGTAAATGAGTAAATACATTTTTTTGTGAGTTTGTGGTGTTTTTAAAAGGATTTATGGGGCTTCCCTGGTGGCGCAGTGGTTGAGAGTCCGTCTGCCGATGCAGGGGACGCGGGTTCGTGCCCCGGTCCGGGAGGATCCCACATGCTGCGGAAAAGCTGGGCCCGTGAGCCATGGCCGCTGGGCCTGCGTGCCGGAGCCTGTGCTCCGCGAGGGGCCACAACAGTGAGAGGTCCGCATACCGCAAAAAAAAAAAAAAGGATTTATGAAGTAACACACCACCTAAACCTGGCAAATACTTATCACTCACTCAACTCTGTAACATCAAATGATTATTTAAGTCTCAGTTAAAATCACTTTTCTAAAAATACAGGAAAGCAAATAGCTAAAATACTGCCAAAGTCAACCTTTAGAAATGCACTTCCTTCTATACTAAAATTTCCCATATTATACACATCATACCTTCCAATTAACTTGAAATAAGCATGCCCTTAAGACCCACAGCATGAATATTCTCTTATGCCTAAAAGCAGTGTCATGTTAACAAACAAAATCACCCACAACTTGCCTCAGGAGACCTGGATGTAAATTATCACAATTTTTATGGCTAAGCCAAGCTGGAGGTTCCTGGGCTTTTTCTTGCCCTCTCCCTCCTGTCTGCCAAGAGGACACCACTTATCTTTCAGGACTCAGCTCAAGGGACATAGCGCTCTATGAAGTCTTTCCTTTTTATAGATCTTCCCTCGCTGCCAGTAAATTTGTCCAGTACTGCCCTCTGCTCGTCCGCCTGCTGTGCCACTACAGACTTCACCCCCTCACGTTTGCCTGAGCATGCGTCTGTCTCCTCTGTTAAACAGCAGGCTGTACTTGTCTTTGTAGCTCCTCTTCCTGGCTCAGTACCTGGCAACCCATAAGCCCTCTCAGTACGTGTACCTATACGTGTATGTTTTCATAATTATGCATTATATTCTCCCACTTATCTGCTCCTTTCATTCTCTCCTCGTAATTGATTGTACACCTAAAACATGAGTCAACCTTAAGACAGAAACTTGATTGTCCAGCAGAGGGAACCCCAAAGCCCTGGTCAGTGCTGGAGTGGCCAGGCAGATTTCCTCTCCAAACTGCAGCCTTTCCCAACACCCTCTTCCCCCTGCTCAGGAAAACTTGCCTATTGGCAAGCCCAGACAATGTTGGGATATAGATGGGAAGTTGGAAGTACAGGGCCAGTCACGGGGGTCCTTCCAAAAAGAGATGTGTTCAGTTTGTGATCTAAGCAAGCAGATATCAACACCAGAAATGAGCACTGAAGGAGGCACCAACATCCCACATTTGGGGCAGCCTTTGATAGTGTGGCCATGAGAGAGAACCTTCCTTAGGAGGGGACTCCCTGTTGCCGACCTTGAAAAGCAAAGATGGGACATTCGTTTACCGGGGCTGTTGCAGAGAGGATGTGGCCAGGAGGTAGAGACTGCTTGGACTACCATTTTAGAGGTTGGGCCACCCTGGTTGAGAACCACAGCACCTTGTATTCCTAAACTGCTTGAATCAGCCGGTGCCCATTAGGACAGAGGAAGTCAGGCCTCATTGGAGCAGACTGCCTTTGGGAGTGGTAGAAGGTGAAATGTGAAGGGGAATGCTCTGGAGGAGGTTTGTCGTGGCAGGTGGGCCAGCATGAGACCATTCAGATTCTCCAAGGCTCCAGAGATGACTTGGCTGGGAGCATCCCTCTGATGTGGTGCGGGGACTCCTACCTTAACAGGACCTGGCTGGGCCTCTGGGGGAGGCCGAATAAATGGGCTCTTATCTTAACGAGAGCGAGAGACTCACCTGGGGGCTTCCCCAAAAGCACTTAAAAAGACTTGTACCTGGATTCTTGAGCCAACCCTCAGAAAACTTATCTAGATGTGGAGTAGGGCCCAGGAAGCTGCAATTTTTTTTTTTTTTTTTTTTTTTTCTCAAGGGCCATGGCTCATGGGCCCAGCCGCTCTGCGGCATGTGGGATCTTCCCAGACAGGGGCACGAAACCGTGTGCCCGGCATCCGCAGGTGGACTCTCAACCACTGCGCCACCAGGGAAGCCCTACTTTTTCTTTTAAAGGGGACATTTTCATGTGAATTTGATATTACATTCTATTAAGGTAATATTTCTATATTTGGGGAGTATAGTATTGTTTTGAATGGTTACTTCAGGAACTATGCTTTTTTTTCTTTTCTTGTTTCTGCTTTATAACAAAGTGAATCACATAAACATATACATATATCCCCATATCTCTTCGCTCTTGCCACGCCCTCCCTCCCACCCTCAATATCCCACCCCTATATGTGGTCACAGAGCACCAGGCTAATCTCCCTGTGCTATGCAACTGCTTCCCACTAGCTATCTATTTTAACACTTTTTTTTGTTTTGTTTTGTTTTGTGGTATGTGGGCCTCTCATTGTTGTGGCCTCTCCCGTTGGGGTGCACAGGCTCCGGACGCACAGGCTCAAGGGCCATGGCTCATGGGCCCAGCCGCTCTGCGGCATGTGGGATCTTCCCAGACAGGGGCACGAAACCGTGTGCCCGGCATCCGCAGGTGGACTCTCAACCACTGCGCCACCAGGGAAGCCCTACTTTTTCTTTTAAAGGGGACATTTTCATGTGAATTTGATATTACATTCTATTAAGGTAATATTTCTATATTTGGGGAGTATAGTATTGTTTTGAATGGTTACTTCAGGAACTATGCTTTTTTTTCTTTTCTTGTTTCTGCTTTATAACAAAGTGAATCACATAAACATATACATATATCCCCATATCTCTTCGCTCTTGCCACGCCCTCCCTCCCACCCTCAATATCCCACCCCTATATGTGGTCACAGAGCACCAGGCTAATCTCCCTGTGCTATGCAACTGCTTCCCACTAGCTATCTATTTTAAATTTTGTAGGGTATATTTGCCATGCAACTCTTTCACTTCGTCCCAGCTTACAATTTCCCATCCCCGTGACCTCAAGTCCATTCTCTACGTCTGTGTGTTTATTGCTGTCCTTTCCCTAGGTTTATCAGAATCATTTTTTTGAATTTTATGTTATATATATTTTTATACAGCAGGTTCTTATCACGCATCCATTTTATACATATTAGAGTATATATGTCATCCCAATCTCCCAATTCATCACACAACCAACAACACCTCCCGGCTACTTTCCCCCCTTGGTGTCCATACGTTTGTTATCTACATCTGTATCTCAATTTCTGCCCTGCAAACCAGTTCATCTGTCTCACTTTTGTAGATTCCAAATATATGCGTTAACATACGGTAATTGTTTTTCTCTTTCTGACTTACTTCACTCTGTATGACATGCTCTAGGTCCATCCACCTCACTACAAATTAATCCATTTCATTTCTTTTTATGGCCGAGTAATATTCCATTGTATATATGTGCCACATATTCCTTTTTTTCTTTTTCCGTACAAAAATATACAGTTTATTTTCAATAAATTTCTCTGTTCCTTATTATTCTGTGTTTAGCAAAGGTACTTTTCCAATTGTAATTTTGGTATACATTCTTTATTCGTTGGAAGATGTAAAGAAGCCATTTCTCCCTATCTCTTTCTTTCTGGACTTTGTTACCTGGGGAAATAAAATCTCATTCTAGAAAGATATAGGGGACATGAGAAAGTCACAGCATAGGCAAGGCTAGTTAAATGCCTAAAACATGCTTGAGATTTCAGATACCTCACAGTGTCCCTACAATATGCTCATCAAGGAAAGGGCAATGACCCTCTGTCTTACTTTAGACCTCTATCTTATTTTATTTTTTATACATCTTAATTCGATTTTGTTCCATGTGTATTTTTAGTTTTTCCTTTCCGTCCTGGTCATGAACTCCAGAATATCCATAAAACATGGGGGTAGTAATACTATATTTGTGGTTTTTTTAAATTTGAACATTTTAATGTGACTTTGATATTAGATGCCATGACGGAAGTATTCCTATATTTTGGTGCTATAGTAGTATAGTGAATGGTTATTTCAGGAACTATGCTTTGGTTTTTCTTTTCTTGTTTCTGCTTTATAATGAAGTGTATCACCTATACATATATATATATCTCCACATCTCTTCCCTCTTGCCTGTACCTCCCTCCCACACTCCTTAACCCACCCCTGTACGTGGCCACAGAGCACCAAGCTCTCCATGTGATATGCAACAGCTTCCCGATAGCTATCTGTTTTACATTTTGTAGTGTATATATGTCCATGCAACTCTTTCACTTCGTCCCAGCTTACTCTTCCCCCTCCCCGTGACCTCAAGTCCATTCTCTATGTCTGCATCTTTATTCCTGTCCTGTCCGTAGGTTCATCAGAACCATATTTTTTTGAATTTTATGTTACATATATTTTTATACAGGAGGTTTTTATTAGTCATCCATTTTATACATATTAGCGTATATATGTCAATCCCAATTTCCCATTTCATCACACCAGCACCAGCACCCCCCCGGGCCACATTCCCCCCTTGGTGTCCATACGTTTGTTCTCTACATCTGTGACTCTATTTCTGCCCTAGAAACCGGTTCATCTGTACCATTTTTCTAGGTTCCACATGTATGAGTTAATATACGAAAACTGTTTTTCTATTTATAACTTATTTCACTGTCTAGGACAGGCTCTCTGTCCATCCACCTCACTACAAATAACTGAATTTCATTTCTTTTTATGGCCGAGTAATATTCCATTGTATACATGTGCCACATCTTCTTTATTTTCACTTTCCACAGGAAAATATATACTTTATTTTTATTAAATTTCTAGGTTCCATGTTATTTTGTGTTTAGCAAACGCACTTTTCCAATGGTAATTTTGGTGTCGATTCTTAATTCATTGAAAGATGTATAGGAGCCATCTCATTCTCTCTCTTTTTTTTCGGCCTTTCTTCCCCAGAGAAATAAAATCTGATATAATAGAAAGATATAGGTGACATGAGAATGTCACATCCTAGGTAATGCTAGTTAAATGCCTAAAACATCCTTGAGATTTCAGATAAATCACAGTGTCCCTAGAATACGGTCATCAGGCAAAGGGCAATGACCCTGTGTCTTTTTTTCGATCACTATTTTATTTTATTTTTTTTACATCTTAATTCCATTTTACTCCATGTCTATTTTTTGTTTATTTTCCCTCTGTCGTTAGCAGTTAATTCACGAAAATCGCTACAAAATGGAAGTACTAATTCTGTATTATACTTTTTTTTTCTGATTTGGAAAATTTATTGTGAATTTGATATCAGATGTTATGACAGAAATATTTCTATATTTTGGTGCTATAGTGGTATTGTGAATGGTCATTTCAGGAAGTATTTTTTTCTTGGTTGTTTGTTTCTGCTTTGTAACAAAGTGAATCAACTATACATATACATATATCCCATATCTCTTCCCTCTTGTGGCTCCTGCCCTCCCAACATCCCTATCCCACCCCTCTATGAGGTCGCAAAGCACTGAGCTGATCTGCCTCTGCTATGCAACTGCTTCCCACTAACTAGCTATTTTACATTTAGGAGTGTATATATGTCCAGGCTGCTCTTTCACTTCGTCCACCCTACCCTTCCCACTCGCCGTGTCCTCAAATCCATTCTCTACGTCTGTGTCTTTATCCCTGCCCTGTCCCTGTGTTCATCAACACTTTATTTAAATTTTATGTTACTGATTTGTTTATACAGCAGGCTCTTATTAGTTATCCATTTTATACATATTAGTGTATATATGTCAATCCCAATCTTCCAATTCATTACACCAGCACCCCCCACCACTTTCACCACTTGCTGTCCATACTTTTGTTCTCTACATCTGGGTCTCAATTTCTGCCCTGCAAACTGGTTCATATCTACCATTTTTCTAGATTCCACATATCCGCGTTAATATACGATAATTGTTTTTCTGTTTCTGACTTACTTCACTCTGTATGTTATGCTCTAGTTCATTCCACCTGACTACCAATAACTCAATTTCATTATTTTTTATGACCGATTAATATTCCATTGTATATATGTGCAACATTTTCTTTTTTTTCAATAGAAAAATATATGGTTACTTTCATTAGCTTCCTACATTACATATTATTTTGTGTTACCAAATGTACTTTTCCAATGGTAATTTTTGTTTGGATTCTTTATTCATTGGAAGGTGTACAGAAGCCGTCTCACTCTCTCTCTTTTTTTACGGCCTTTGTTCCCCAGCGAAAAAAATCTGACATACTACAAAGATATAGGGGACATGAGAAAGTCACAGCACAGGTAAGGCAAGTTAAATGCCTAAAACATACTTCTGATTTCAGATACCTCACAGTGTCCCTAGAATATGGCCAAGGAAAGGGCAATGACCCTGAGCCTTTTTTTGAAATCAATTTTTTCTTTTAAATCTTAATTCCATTTTATTCAATGTGTATTTTTTGTTTTTTCCCTTGTTGTAAGCAGTTAAGTCATTTCTTACGGCTTTTGTTCACCAGCGAAAAAAAATCTGACATACTACAAAGATATAGGGGACATGAGAAAGTCACAGCACAGGTAAGGCAAGTTAAATGCCTAAAACATACTTCTGATTTCAGATACCTCACAGTGTCCCTAGAATATGGCCAAGCAAAGGGCAATGACCCTGAGCCTTTTTTTGACCTCAATTTTTTCTTTTAAATCTTAATTCCACATTATTCAATGTGTATTTTTTGTTTTTTCCCTTGTTGTAAGCAGTTAAGTCACGAAAACGCTACAAAATGGAAGTACTAATTCTGTATTATTTTTTATTTTAAGGATCTTTTTTTTTTTTTTTTTTTGCTGTAGGCGGGCCTCCCACTATTGTGGCCTCTCCCCTTGCGGAGCACGGGCTCCGAACGCGCAGGCTCAGCGGCCATGGCTCACGGGGCCCGCAGCTCCGGGGCACGTGCGATCTTCCCAGACCGGGAAGGAAACCGTGTGCCCTGCATCAGCAGGCGGACTCTCAACCACTGCGCCACCAGGGAAGCCCTACTTTTTCCTTTAAAGGGGACATTGTCATGTGAATTTGATATTACATTCTACCAAGGTAATATTTCTATATTCGGGGAGTATAGTATTGTTTTGAATGGTTACTTCAGGAACTATGCTCTTTTTTTCTTTTCTTGTTTCTGCTTTATAACAATGTGAATCACAAATACATATACATATATCCCCATATCTCTTCCCTCTTGCCAGGCCCTCCCTCCCACCCTCCAAATCCCACCCCTGTATGTGGTCACAGAGCACCAGGCTAATCTCCCTGTGCTATGCAACTGCTTCCCACTAGCTATCTATTTTACATTTTGTAGTGTATATTTGTCCATGCAACTCTTTCACTTCATCCCAGCTTACACTTCCCCCTCCCCGTGACCTCAAGCCCATTCTCTACGTCTGCGTGTTTATTGCTGTCCTTTCCCTAGGTTCATCAGAACCTGTTTTTGAGTTTTATGTTATATATATTTTTATACAGCAGGTTCTTATCACTTATCCATTTTATACATATTAGTGTATTTAGGTCATCCCAATCTCCCAATTCATCACACAGCCAGCAACACCTCCCTGCTACTTTCCCCCCTCAGTGTCCATACGTTTGTTATCTACATCTGTGTCTCAGTTTTTGCCCTGCAAACCAGTTCATCTGTCCCAGTTTTCTAGGTTCCACATATGTGCGTTAACAGACGGTAATTGTTTTTCTCTTTCTGACTGTCTTCACTCTGTATGACATGCTCTAGGTCCATCCACCTCACTACAAATAAGTCAATTTCATTTTTTATGGCCGAGTAATATTCCATTGTATATATGTGCCACATATTCCTTTTTTTCTTTTTCAGTATTAAAATGTACA
>NC_041234.1:79899594-79901865 GCF_002837175.3 Physeter macrocephalus | reverse complement strand
TTTGGTGCTATAGTGGTATTGTGAATGGTTATTTCCCGAAGTATGCTTTTGTTTTTCTTTCCTTGTTTCTGCTTTATAATGAAGTGTATCACTTATACATATATCCCCACATCTCTTCCCTCTTGCCTGTCCCTCCTTCCCACACTCCTTATCCCACCCCTGTATGTGGTCTAGAGCACCAGGCTAATCTCCCTGTGCTATGCAACAGCTTCCCGATAGCTATCTATTTCAAATTTCGTAGTGTATATATGTCCATGCAACTCTTTCACTTCGTCCCAGCTTACTCTTCCCCCTCCCCGTGATCCCACATCCATTCTCTACGTCTGCATCTTTATTCCTGTCCTGTCCTAGGTTCATCAGGAGCATAGTTTTTTGAATTTTATGTTCTATATATTTTTAAACAGCAGGTTTTTATTAGTCAGCCATTTTATACATATTAGCACATATATGTCAATCCCAATTTCCCAATTCATCACACCAGCACCAGCACCCCCCGGCCACATTCCCCTCTTGGTGTCCATACTTTTGTTCTCTACAACTGTGACTCTATTTCTGCCCTCGAAACCGGTTCATCTGTACCATTTTTCCACGTTCCACATGTATGCGTTAATATTCGAAAACTGTTTTTCTGTTTCTGACTTATTTCACTGTCTATGACAGGCTCTAGGTCCATCCACCTCACTACATATTACTCAATTTCATTTCTTTTTATGGCCGAATAATATTCCATTTTAAACATGTGCCACCACTTCTTTATTTTATTTTTCGGCAGAAAAATATATAGTTCATTTTTATTAAATTTCTAGGTTCCATGTTATTTTGTGTTTAGCATATGCTCTTTTCCAATGGTAATTTTGGTGTCGATTCTTCATTCATTGGAAGATATACAGAAGCCATCTAATTCTCTCTCTTTTTATTCGGCCTTTGTTCCCCAGAGAAATAATATCTGACGTCATAGAAAGATACAGGTGACATGAGAAGGTCACAGCTTAGGTAATGCTAGTTAAATGCCTAAAACATACTTGAGATTTCAGATACCTCACAGTGCCCCTAGAATATGGTCATCAGGAAAAGGGCAATGACCCTGTGTCTTTTCTTAGACCACTATTTTACTGTATTTTTTTACATCTTAATTCCATTTTCTTCCATGTCTATTTTTTGTTTATTTTCCCTTTGTGGTGAGCAGTTAATGCACGAAAATCCCTACAAAATGGAAGTACTAATTCTGTATTATACTTCTTTTTTCTGATTTGGAAAATTTCTTGTGAATTTGATATTAGATGTTATGACAAATATTTCTATATTTTGGTGCTGTAGTGGTATTGTGAATGGTGATTTCAGGAACTATGTTTTTTTTGGTTGTTTGTTTCTGCTTTGTAACAAAGTGAATCAACGATACATATACATATATCCCATATCTCTTCCCTCTTGTGGCTCCTGCCCTCCCAACATCCCTATCCCTCCCCTCTATGTGGTCACAAAGCACTGAGCTGATCTGCCCCTGCTATGCAACTGCTTCCCACTAGCTAGCTATTTTATATTTGGGAGTGTATATATGTCCACTCTGCTCTTTCAATTCGTGCAACCCTACCCTTCCCCGTCCCCGTGTCCTCAAGTCCATTCTGTACGTCTGTGTCTTTATCCCTGCCCTGTCCCTGCGTTCATCAACCCTTTTTTTTAAACTTTATGTTATTGATTTCTTTATACAGCATGCTCTTATTAGTTATCCATTGTATACATATTAGTGTATATATGTCAGTCCCAATCTCCCAATTCATCACACCAGCACCACCACCCCCGCACCAGTTTCCCCACTTGCTGTCCATACTTTTGTTCTCTACATCTGTGTCTCAATTTCTGCCCTGTAAACCGGTTCATCTCTATCATTTTTCTAGATTCCATATATCCGCGTTAATATACGATAATTGTTTTTCTGTTTCTGACTTACTTCACTCTGTATGACATGCTCTAGGTCCATCCACCTCACAACAAATAACTCAATTTCATTTTTTTTATGACTGATTAATATTCCATTTTATATATGTGCCACATTTTCTTTTTTTTCCCTAAAACAATATGTTTACTTTCATTAGCTTCTACATTATATATTATTTTGTGTTAGCAAATGTACTTTTCCAATGGTAATTTTTGTTTGGATTCTTTATTCATTGGAAGGTGTACAGAAGCCGTCTCACTCTCTCTCTTTTTTTACGGTCTTTGTTCCCCAGCGAAAGAAAATCTGACTTACTACAAAGATATAGGGGACATGAG
>NC_041234.1:79898158-79899094 GCF_002837175.3 Physeter macrocephalus | reverse complement strand
ACCCTACTTTTTCCTTTAAAGGGGACATTGTCATGTAAATTTGATATTACTTTCTGCTAAGGTAATATTTCTGTATTCGGGGAGTATAGTATTGTTTTGAATGGTTACTTCAGACACTATCCTCTTTTTTTCTTTTCTTGTTTCTGCTTTATAACAATGTGAATCACAAATACATATACATATATCCCCATATCTCTTCCCTCTTGCCAGGCCCTCCCTCCCACCCTCCAAATCCCACCCCTGTATGTGGTCACAGAGCACCAGGCTAATCTCCCTGTGCTATGCAACTGCTTCCCACTAGCTATCTATTTTACATTTTGTAGTGTATATTTGTCCATGCAACTCTTTCACTTCATCCCAGCTTACACTTCCCCCTCCCCGTGACCTCAAGCCCATTCTCTACGTCTGCGTGTTTATTGCTGTCCTTTCCCTAGGTTCATCAGAACCTGTTTTTGAGTTTTATGTTATATATATTTTTATACAGCAGGTTCTTATCACTTATCCATTTTATACATATTAGTGTATTTATGTCATCCCAATCTCCCAATTCATCACACAACCAACAACACCTCCCTGCTACTTTCCCCCCTCGGTGTCCATACGTTTGTTATCTACATCTGTGTCTCAGTTTTTGCCCTGCAAACCAGTTCATCTGTCCCAGTTTTCTAGGTTCCACATATGTGCGTTAACAGACGGTAATTGTTTTTCTCTTTCTGACTGACTTCACTCTGTATGACACGCTCTAGGTCCATCCACCTCACTACAAATAAGTCAATTTCATTTTTTATGGCCGAGTAATATTCCATTGTATATATGTGCCACATATTCCTTTTTTTCTTTTTCAGTATTAAAATGTACAGTTTATTTTCAATAAATTTCTACGTTCCTTATTATTTTGTGTTTAACAAAGGTACTTTTCCAATTGTAATTTTGGTA
>NC_041234.1:79895795-79896639 GCF_002837175.3 Physeter macrocephalus | reverse complement strand
AATTTTATGTTATATATATTTTTATACAGCAGGTTTTTATTAGTCAGCCATTTTATACATATTAGCGTAAATATGTCAATCCCAGTTTCCGAAGTCATCACACCAGCACCAGCACCCCCTAGCCACTTTCCCCCCTTGGTGTCCATACGTTTGTTCTCTACACCTGCGACTCTATTTCTGCCCTGGAAACCGGTTCATCTGTACCATTTTTCTAATTCCACATGTATGCGTTAATATACGAAAACTGTTTTTCTGTTTCTGACTTAACTTCACTGTCTTTGACAGGCTCTAGGTCCATCCACCTCACTACAAATAACTCAATTTCGTTTCTTTTTATGGCCGAGTAATATTCCATTGTATATATGTGCCACATATTCTTTTTTATTCCTCATGTTTCTTTTTTTTCTGGACTTTGTTACCCGGGGAAATAAAATCTCATTCTAGAAAGATATAGGGGACATGAGAAAGTCACAGCATAGGCAAGGCTAGTTAAATGTCTAAAACATGCTTGAGATTTCACATACCTCACCGTGTCCCTACAATATGCTCATCAAGGAAAGGGCAATGACCCTCTGTCTTACTTTAGACCTCTATCTTATTTTATTTTTTATACATCTTAATTCTATTTTGTTCCATGTGTATTTTTAGTTTTTCCTTTTCTCGCTGGTCGTGAACTCCAGAAAATCCGTACTACATGGGAGTTCTAATTCTATATTTCTGTTTTTATTTTTAATTCGAACATTTTAATGCCAATTTGTTATTAGATGCTATGAAGGAAGTATTCCTATATTTTGGTGCTATAGTGGTATTGTGAATGGTTATTTCAGGAACTGTGCTTTTTTTT
>NC_041234.1:79880084-79892743 GCF_002837175.3 Physeter macrocephalus | reverse complement strand
ACATATTATTTTGTGTTACCAAATGTACTTTTCCAATGGTAATTTTTGTTTGGATTCTTTATTCATTGGAAGGTGTACAGAAGCCGTATCACTCTCTTTTATTTCGCCCTTTGTTCCCCAGTGAAAAAAAATCTGACATACTACAAAGATATAGGGGACATGAGAAAGTTACAGCATAGGTAAGGCAACTTAAATGCCTAAAACATACTTCTGATTTCAGATACCTCACAGTGTCCCTAGAATATGGCCAAGGAAAGGGCAATGACCCTGAGCCTTTTTTTGACGTCAATTTTTTTTTACATCTTAATTCCATAATATTCAATGTGTATTTTTTGTTTTTTCCCTTTGTTGCAATCAGTTAAGTTACTAAAACGCTACAAAATGGAAGTACTAATTCTGTATTAGTTTTTATTTTAAGGATCATTTTTCTTTTTTTCTTTTGTGGTAGTCGAGCCTCTCACTGTTGTGGACTCTCCCGTTGCGGAGCATAGGCTCCGGACGCCCAGGCTCAGGGGTCAGTTCTCATAGGCCCAGCCTCTCCGCGGCATGTGGGATCTTCCCAGACCAGGGAACGAACCCGTGTGCCCTGCAGCGGCACGCGGGCTCTCAACCACTGCACCACGAGGAAAGCCCTACTTTTTATTTTAAAGGGGACAGTTTCATGTCAATTTTATATTACATTCTATTAAGATAATATTTCTATATTTGGGGAGTGTAGTATTATTTTCAATGGTTACTTCAAGAACTATGTTTTTTTTTCTTTTCTTCTTCCTGCTTTATAACAAAGTGAATCACATATACTTATACACATATCCCCATATCTCTTCCCTCCTGCCACGCCCTCCCTCCCACCCTCCATATCCCACCCCTGTACGTGGTCACAGAGCACCAAGCTAATTTCCCTGTGCAATGCAACTGCTTTCCAGTAGCTATTTTACATTTTGTGGTGTATATTTGTCCATGCAACTCTTTCACTTCGTCCCAGCTTACACTTCCCCCTCCCCGTTACCTCAAGTCCATTCTCTCTGTCTGCGTGATTATTGCTGTCCTTTCCCTAGGTTCATCAGAACCATTTTTTTGAATTTTATGTTATATATTTTTTTGTACAGCAGGTCCTTATCACTTATCCATTTTATACATATTAGTGTATTTATGTCATCCCAATCTCCCAATTCATCACACAACCAATAACACATCCCTGCTACTTTCCCCCCTTCGTGTCCATACGTTGTTATCTACATTTGTGTCTCAATTTCTGCCCTGCAAACCAGTTCATCTGTCCCACTTTTCTAGGTTCCACATATATGCGTTAATATACGAAAACTGTTTTTCTCTTTCTGACTTACTTCGCTGTCTATGACAGGCTCTAGGTCCATCCACCTCACTACAAACAACTCAATCTCATTTCTTTTTATGGCTGAGTAATATTCCATTACCTACATGTGCCATATCTTCTTTATTTTTTTTCTGTACAAAAATATGTAGTTTATTTTTATTACATTTCTTTGTTCCATTTTATTTTGTGTTTAGCAAATGCACTTTTCCCATGGTAATATTGGTTTCGATTCTTCATTCATTGGAAGATGTACAGAAGCCATCTAATTCTTTCTCTCTTTTTTTTTAGCCTTTGTTCCCCAGAGAAATAAAATCTGACATAATAGAAAAATATATGTGACATGAGAATGTCACAGCATAGCTAATGCTAGGTAAATGCCTAAAACATACTTGAGATTTCAGATACCTCACAGTGTCCCTAGAATATGGTCAACAAGGAAAGGGCAATGACCCTATGTCTTTTTTTAGACCACTATTTTATTTTATTTTTTTACATCTTAATTCCATTTTATTCCGTGTCTACTTTTTCTTTATTTTCCCTTTCTGGTTAGCAGTTAATTCACCACTATCCCTACAAAATGGAGGTACTAATTCTTTATTATACTTTTTTTTCTGATTTGGAAAATTTATTGTGAATTTCATATTAGTTGTTATGACAGAAATATTTCAATATTTTGGTGCTATAGTGGTATTGTGAATGGTTATTTCAGGAACTATGTTTTTTTGGTTGTTTGCTTCTGCTTTGTAACAAAGTGAATCAACTGTACATATACATATATCCCCATATCTCTTCCCTCTTTGGCTCCTGCCCTCCCAACATCCCTATCCCACCCCTCTATGTGGTCACAAAGCACTGAGCTGATCTGCCCCTGCTATGGAACTGCTTCCCACTAGCTAGCTATTTTACCTTTGGGAGTGTATATATGTCCACGCTGCTCTTTCACTTCGTCCAACACTACCCTTCACCTTCCCCGTTTCTTCAAGTCCATTCTCTACATCTGTGTCTTTATTGCAGCCCTGTCCCTGCGTTCATCAAACACTTTTTTTTTAATTTTATGTTATTGATTTGTTTATACAGCAGGCTCTTATTACTTATCCATTTTATACATATTAGTGTATATATGTCAATGCCAATCTCCCAATTCATCACACCAGCACCACCACACCCCCGCCACTTTCCCCACTTGCTGTCCATACGTTTGTTGTCTACATCTGTGTCTCAATTTCTGCCCTGCATACCGGTTCATCTGTCACATTTTTCTAGGTGCCACATATCTGCATTAATATACCATAATTGTTTTTCTCTTTCTGAATTACTTCACTCTATGACACGCTCTAGGTCCATCCACCTCACTACCAATAACTCAATGTCATTATTTTTTATGACCAATTAATATTCCATTTTATATATGTGCCACATTTTCTTTTTTTCCATAAAAAAATATATGTTTACTTTCATTAGCTTCCTACTTTATATATTATTTTGTGTTAGCAAATGTACTTTTCCAATGGTAATTTTTGTTTGGATTCTTTATTCATTGGAAGGTGTACAGAAGCCGTCTCACTCTCTGTCTTTTTTTCGGGCTTTGTTCCCCAGCGAAAAAAAATCTGACATACTACAAAGATATAGGGGACATGAGAAAGTCACAGCACAGGTAAGGCAAGTTAAATGCCTAAAACATACTTCTGATTTCAGATACCTCACAGTGTCCCTAGAATGTGGTCAAGGAAAGGGCAATTACCCTGAGCCTTTTTTTGTCGTCAGTTATTTTTTACATCTTAATTCCATATTATTCAATGTGTATTGGTTGTTTTTTTATGGTCAAGGAAAGGGCAATGACCCTGAGCCTTTTTTTGACGTCAATTTTTTTTTACATCTTAATTCCATAATATTCAATGTGTATTTTTTGTTTTTTCCCTTTGTTGTAAGCAGTTGTCATGAAAACCCTACAAAATGGAAGCACTAATTCTGTATTACTTTTTATTTTAAGAATCTTTTTTTTTTTTTTTTTTTTTTGCGGTAGGCAGGTCTTTCACTGTTGTGGGCTCTCCAGTTGCGGAGCACAGGCTCTGGATGCGCAGGCTCAGCAGCCCTGGCTCACGGGCCCAGCCTTTCCGCTTCATGTGGGATCTTCCCAGACCGGGGCACGAACCTGTGTGCCCTGCATAGGCAGGCGGACCTTCAACCACTGCGCCACCTGGAAAGCCCTACTTTATATTTTAAAGGGGACATTTTCATGTGAATTTGATATTACATTCTATTAAGGTAATATTTCTATATTTGGGGAGTATAGTATTATTTTGAATGGTTACTTCAGGAACTATGCTTTTTTTTTCTTTTCTTGTTTCTGCTTTATAATAAAGGGAATCACATATACATATACATATATCCCCACATCTTTTCCCTCTTGCCACGCCCTCCCTCCCACCCTTCATATCCCACCCCTGTACGTGGACAAAGAGCACCAAGCTAATCTCCCTGTGCTATGAAACTGCTTCCCACTAGCTATGTATTTTACATTTTGTAGTGTATATATGTCCATGCAACTCTTTCACTTCCTCCCAGCTTACTCTTCCCCCTCCCCGTGACTTCCAGTCCATTCTCTACGTCTGTGTGTTTATTGCTGTCCTTTCCCTAGGTTCATCAGAACCATTTTTTTTGAATTTTATGTTATTTATATTTTTATACAACACGTTCTTATCACTTATCCATTTTTTACATATTAGTGTATATATGTCATCCCAATCTCCCAATTCATCACGCAACTACCAACACCTCTCTGCTACTTTCCCCCCTTGGTGTCCATACGTTTGTTCTCTGCATCTGTGTCTCAGTTTCTGCCCTGCAAACCAGTTTATCTGTCCCTGTTTTCTAGGTTCCACATATATGTGTTAACATACGATAATTGTTTTTCTCTTTCTGAGTTACTTCACTGTGTATAACAGGCTCTATGTCCATCCACCTCACTACAAATAAATCAATTTCATTTCTTTTTATGGCCGAGTAATATTCCATTGTATATATGTGCCACACCTTCTTATTTTTATACTTCCGTAGAAAAATATACAGTTTAGTTTCAATAACTTTCTACGTTCGTTATTATTTTGTGTTTAGCAAAGGTACTTTTCCAATTGTAATTTTGGTATAGAGTCTATTAATTGGAAGATGTACAGAAGCTGTCTCTCCCTGTCTCTTTGTTTCCAGACTCTGTTCACCGGGGAAATAAAATCTCATACTAATAAGATATAGTGGACATGTGAGTGTCATTTCAGATGCCTCAAAGTGTCCCTAGAATATGCACATCAAGGTAAGTGCAATGACCCTGTGTCTTTCTTTTTATAGCCGAGTAGTATTCCATTGTATATATGTGCCACATCTTCTTATCCATTCATCTCTCAATGGACACTTAGGTTGTTTCCATGTCCTAGCTATTGTAAATAGTGCTGCAGTGAACACTGTGGCACCTGTCTCTTTTTGAATTACGGTTTTCTCAGGGTATATGCCCCAAAGTGGGTTTGCTGGGTTATATGGTAGTTCTATTTTTAATTTTTAAAGGAACCTCCATACTTTTCTCCATAGTGGCTGTATCAGTTTACATTCCCACCAGCAGTGCAAAAGGGTTCATATTTCTCCATACCCTCTCCAGCATTTATTTTTTTGTAGATTTTTTGATGATGGCCATTCTGACTGCTGTGAGGTGATACCTTATTGTAGTTTTTATTTGCATTTCTCTAATGATTAGTGATGTTGAGCATCCTTTCATGTGTTTGTTGGCAATCTTTATGTTTTCTTTTCAGAAATGTCTAATTAGATCTTCTGCCCATTTTTGCATTGGATTTTTTGTTTTTTTGATATTGAGCTGCATGAGCTGTTTGTATATTTTGAAGATTAATCCTTCTTCAGTTGCTTCATTGCAAATATTTTCTCCCATTCTGAGGGTTTTTGTCTTGTTTACGGTTTCCTTTGCTGTGCAAAAGCTTTTAAATTTTGTTAGGCCCCATTTGTTTATTTTTGTTTTATTTCCATTTCTTTAGGAGGTAGGTCAAAAAAGATCTTGCTGTGATTTATGTCACACAGTGTTCATTTCATTCTTTTACATGTATCTGTCCAGTTTTCCCAGCACCGCTTATTGAACAGGCTGTCTTTTCTCCATTGTATATTCTTGCCCCCTTTATCAAAGTTAAGGTGACCATATGTGCGTGGGTTTATCTCTGGGCTTTCTATCCTGTTCCGTTGATCTATATTTATGTTTTTGTGCCAGTATCATACTGTGTTGATCACTGTAGCTCTTTAGTATAGTCTAAAGTTAGGGAGCCTGATTCCTCCAGCTCCGTTTTTCTTTTCTTTTTAAAAAAATAATTAATTAATTAATTAATTTTGGGCTGTATTGGGTTTTCTTTGCTACGTGTGGGTTTCTCTAGTTGCGGCAAGTAGGGGCTACTCTTCGTTGTGGTGCGCGGGCTTCTCATTGCAGTGGCTTCTCTTGCTGTGGAGCACGGGCTCTAGGCGCACGGGCTTCATTACTTGTGGCACGTGGGCTCAGTAGTTTTGGCACACGGGCTTAATTGCCTCACAGCATGTGTGATCGTCCCAGACCAGGGCTTGAGCCCATGTCCCCTGCATTGGCAGGCGGATTCTTAACCACTGAACCACCAAGGAAGCCACAGCTCCATTTTTCTTTCTCAAGATTGCTTTGGCTATTTGGGGTCTTTTGTGTTTCCATACAAATTGTAAAATTTTTGTTCTAATCTGTGAAAAATTCCATTGGTATCTTGATAGGGATTGCACTGACTCTGTAGATTGCTTTAGGTAGTTTAGTCATTTTCACAATGTTGATTCTTCCAATCCAAGAACATGGTATATTTCTCCATCTGTTTGTATCATCTTTAATTTCTTTCATCAGTGTCTTATAGTTTTCTGCATACCGGTCTTTTGTCTCCTTAAGTAGGCTTATTCCTAGGTATTTTATTCTTTTTGTTGCAATGGTAAATGGGAGTGTTTCCTTAATTTCTCTTTCAGATTTTTTGTCATTCGTGTATAGGAATGCAAGAGATTTCTGTGCATTAATTTTGTATCCTGCCACTTTACCAAATTCATTGATTAGCTCTAGTAGTTTTCTGGTAGCATATTTAGGATTCTCTATGTATAATAGCATGTCATCTGCAAATAGTGACAGTTTTACTTCTTCTTTTCCAATTTGGATGCCTTTTATTTCTCTTTCTTCTCTTATTGCTGTGGCATAACTTCCAAAACTATGTTGAATAATAGTGGTGAGAGTGGGCAAGCTTGTCTTGTTCCTGATCTTAGAGGAAATTATTTCAGTTTTCCACCATTGAGAATGATGTTGGCTGTGGGTTTATCATATATGGCTTTTATTATGTTGAGTTAGGTTCCCTTTATGCCCACTTTCTGGAGAGTTTTTATCATAAATTGAAATTGATTTTTTTAAAAAAACATTTAGTAAATAATGGTATTGATGGTATTAGAAATGGCAAAAGTCCATGAAGGAGGCCCTCATATGACCCATAATGGGGAACCCCACACTCCCAGAGGAGCATTGCAGCAGTGGAAATCCCAGCCACTAAGGCAGGCCAGTCAGAGAGGAACATCTCTCTGAGAGCAGACTTCTGTTCCCACACCCTAGTTTTCCCAGGAGTTGGCCTAACCTGTCTGTAAAGAAGAACACACACGGCAAAGCCAGGAAGAGGAAGGCTCATACTTACTGGAGTGCCAAATTCTCCCTGCCCCATAGAAACCTGAGCAAGGCTTCAGGGCTGGGTCTCCCACCAGCCAGAGATAGGGTGATAAGTTTCACTGAAACACTGAAGCAAACCTTTACCTTTTTTTCTTTTACATTCCCCCCTACTTTATCCATCCTATAAAAATTTCCAACCTTGTTAAGCTAACCAGATAATTTATCTGAATTAGCACTAGGGGATTCCTGTATGTCAGAGCACAAATTGTTAAAATAAGTGAACTGCCTAGTTAGCTTAGGAAACATTTTCTTTAATAAGATGCATAAAACACTGATGAATGGGAAGAGTAATGGCTTCTTGCTCACCCCCCAATAAAAGTACCATATTTAACAGAGTTGTTGTGGAAAAAGGAGACAGTAGCAAAAGGAAGTACAGCCTCAAGATGGAGGCTAACCGCTCTGATTGGTGCCAACAGGTACAATGAAGTTGCTCCAGGGAACTCTGCCAGAGCACGGGAAACTTCCGTCTTATCCTAGTATGCCTTAGCCCTCGACAGGTCCCCTCCCACCACTACAGAGATCCCCCAGAGTTGACGGCATTCTAAAATGGTTCCAGATGAACAAATGTGAACTCAGAGAGTATACCAGAGAACATATTTTTAAAGTCCCACACCTGTAATTCACCCTGCTTGCAACAAACCATCCACAAACCTCAGCCCATGGCTCTGGCTCCTCCTTAGCAGGACCCTGTACTCAACTCATTGGAATAAGAGGATCATTCCCAAATCTTTTTCTTTTGGGTAAATAAGAGCACAGCTAAAATGTTACTGTTCTCATTTCTGCCCTGCCTCCCTCCAAAACACCACCATGGCCAAAAGTATAAATAGAACTCTGCTTCAGGAATTTCTGATTGTTCCCACCAGAAGTAAACATCAGTTCTGTCTGCCTACCAAGAACATACAATGTAACTACTTCAGAAATAGTTTTTTTAAAGGGTGTGTATGCATTTTGAGTTCATCTTCTGTGCACCTTCTTCATGTTCATTTGCATCAGCAATCATATAATTACTGCCCAACCCTCGAGAATCCAGGTTACAAATCCCTTTTCCCTTAAACCTCCACTTATAAGCTAAGTGATGGGGACAGTAATCCTTTGTAAATTACTGGGGCCCTGGAAGTTAAGTCTCCAACCTTGAGTGCCAAGGTCATCGAGATGTAGCAATTCAAATGATACAAGGCAAGTTTGAGTACAGATATAAATATCTAGAGTGCTCACTTTCTGCTTAGCTTTTGACTCTATATTAACTCTCTTTTAGATATAATACATATCTGGAAGGCCCACAGAGACCCCAAACGCACAACATCCACAATCGAATTCATCCTCTTTCCCCCAAACTTGGTCCTTGCCATACTCCTCTCAGTAAGTGGTGTCATCTTCTGGCTCAAGCCAGAAACCCAGGAACCATCCTTGATACTTCCCTCTTAATCTCTATATTCAGTCCATCAGTAAATTCTATTACTTCCACCTCAAAAATAAACTCCAAAGCTAGTTTCTTCTCTCCACCTCCATCACCTGGTCCAAGCCATCATCCTCTCTCACCTAACTGACTGCAAAAGTCTCCTAATTGACCCCCCTGCCTCGACAGGTTCCACCTTCAAGAATTCTTTCTCCATCCATCAGCCAATATGATTTTCAGAAAACACAAATCATGTTACTACCCTATTTCAAACCCTACAATGAGAGTCATATAGTGTTCATAAATTGGAAGATTCAACATACTAAAGATGCCAATTTTCCCCAAATTGATATAGAGGTTGAAGGCAATTGTTATCAAGATCCCTGCAAGAAGACCTACTAGAGAATGGACTTGAGGACACAGGGAGGGGGAAGGGTAGGCTGGGACAAAGTGAGAGAGTGGCATAGACATATATACACTACCAAATGTAAAATAGATAGCTAGTGGGAAGCAGCCACATAGCACAGGGAGACCAGCTCCGTGCTTTGTGACCACCTAGAGGGGTGGGATAGGGAGGGTGGGAGGGAGGGAGACGCAAGAGGGAAGAGATATGGGAACATATGTATATATATAACTGATTCACTTTGTTATAAAGCAGAAACTAACACACCATTGTAAAGCAATTATACTCCAATACAGATGTTAAAAAAAAGATCCCTGCAAGATTTTTTTTAAACATAGACAAGCTTGTTCTAAAATTTATATAGAAAGGCAAAGGAACTAGAATAGGTCAAACAATTTTGAAAAAGAAGGATAAAGTGAGAGGAATCAATCCACTTGATTTCAAGACATAACTAGAGCAATCAAGACTATGTGGTATAAACATATCGATAAGGGAAACAGAACATATATTCCAAAAATAGACCCACACAAATATGCCCAACTGATTTTTGACGAATGTGCAAAAGAATTCAAATGGTGCTGGAGCAACTGAACATTCATAGGCAAAAAGATGAACCTCGAGTTCAACTCACTCCTTATATAAAAATTTACTCAAAATGGATCACAAACGTAAATGTGTACCATAAAACTATAAAACTTTTAGGACAAAAGTAGGAGAATGTCTTCAAGATCTGGAGCTAGACAAAGAATTCTTAAACATGGCATGTTCCCTAAAGGGAAAAATTGAAGAATTAGATCTCATCAGAATTGAAAACTTTTAATGGGATGAAGGTGGTCAAAAGGTACAAACTTCCAGTTATAAGATAAATAAGTACTGGGGATGTAATGTACAACATGATGACTACAGTTAATAGTGCTGCATGGTAACCTTTAAAAATTGTGAATCACTGTACTGTACACCTGTAACTTATATAATATTGTACATCAACTATACTTCAATTTTAAAAATTGAAAAACAGTGCTGCATGATATATATGAAAGTTGCTAACAGAGTAGATTCTAAAAGTTCTCATTGTCAGGAAAAATGTTTTTATAACTATATGAGGAAATGGGTGTTAACTAAATGTACTGTGGTAATCATTTCATAATATATGTATGTCAAGTCATTATACTGTATACTGTAAACTTATACAGGGTTATACGTCAATTACATCTCAGTAAAACTGGAAAAAATAAATTTTAAAAACTTTCACTCTTACAAAGACCCTACTAAGAGCATGAAAAGACAAGCTGCAAACTAGGAGAAAATATTTGCAAACCACATAACTAGTAAAAAAAAATTAGAATATATATAAAGTACTCTCAAAACTCAACAGTAAAAAACAAACAATACACTTAGAAAATAGGCAAAAGACATGCACAGACATGCACCAAGGAGGATACACAGATGCCAAATAAGCACATGAAAAGATGTTCAATATCATCATCCATTAGAAAAATGCAAATTTTCTTAACAAGATATCCAGAGTGAGGTATCACCGCACACCTATCAGAATGGCGAAGAAAAAATGTTGGTGAGGATATGAAGAAACTCTGTTAATGATATTGGTAGGAATATAAACTTGTATAGCCACCCCTATACAAGAAAATTGTTTGGAAGTTTATTAAAAAATCTAAACATACTACTACCATAAGACACAGATATCAAATACTTGGGGATTTCTAGCAATGAAATGAAACTGATGTTCACACAAAAACCTGTACATGAATGTTCATAGCAGCTTTTTTTTAAGATGTTTGGGGTAGGAGTTTATTAATTAATTTATTTTTGCTGTGTTGGGTCTTCGTTTCTGTGCGAGGGCTATCTCTAGTTGTGGCAAGCAGGGGCCACTCTTCATCACGGTGCCAGGCCTCTCACTATCGCGGCCTCTCTTGTTGTGGAGCACAGGCTCCAAACACGCAGGCTCAGTAGTTGTGGCTCACGGGCCTAGTTGCTCCGCGGCATGTGGGATCCTCCCAGACCAGGGCTCGAACCCGTGTCCCCTGCATTAGCAGGCAGATTCTCAACCACTGCGCCACCAGGGAAGTCCCGCAGCTTTTATTCACAATAACCAAAACTAGAAACAATCCAAATGTCAGTAACGGGTGATGGTTAAGTAATACTACTATGGAACAAAAAGGAACAAACTGTTGATACAAGCAACAGCATGAAATAGATCTCAAGGGGATTATGCTGAGTGAAGAAAAAGAAGCCAGTTTCAAATGTTATGTAGTGTATGATTCCATTCACATAACATTCTCAAAGTGACAAAATTATAGAGATGGATAATAGATCAGTGGGTGCCAGGAGTTAGAGCACTACGAAGGGGGTAATACCAGGGAGCTTCTTTGGGGGTGATGGAGCAGTTCTGTATCCTGATTGCCATAATCGTTACACAGATCTATACATGCGATAAATTTTCATAGAACCACACACACACACAGTGAATCTGATCAAGTTTTGTTCTTGAGTTAATGCAGTGGTTCTCAACCATAAGCAATGTTGCCCAGACACAGGGGACATTTGGTAAAATATGGAAATATTTTTGGTTGTGGAAATTGAGGCAGGGGATTGCTACTGGCATCTAGTGGGTAGAGGCCACGGATGCTGCTAAACATGGTGCAAATGCATAGGAAAGCCCCCCACAACAAAGAATTACTCAAAATGACAATAGTTACAGCAAAAAGGCCCAGCCTCTGGACTGGAATTTCATGTGCAAACGATTCAGTTCCAGAGAACAAACCTGAAGGGTACGTGGTGTTCCAAGACAGGATAGGATATGCAAATATCAATCACTTTTATTGCCACATAAAATCGCCAGTAGTAACAGACATCTCCAGGCTGTCTTTCCTTCCCTCCGGTTCTCTCTAAAAGCTAGGACTACATATGCAAATAGCCAGAGTGAGTTTTCCTCTCACTTTGTCGGTGTACACACAGTCTAAAGAGTCTGAAGAAATTACAGAGAACTGTGGTTCTCCCAAAGGTAGGCATAAGAAGCCCCCACATGCCCCTTATATCTCTAAGAAATAATGCCTATTCTTTTTTTAAAAGCCAAAGTGTTGGCTTCTGATATGAATGAATAATCTATTTATAATATTTAATGAAAATTGACATCACATCGCTGGTGTTTCATCAAAAGCTACCCCACTTTTCCTGTCAGTCTTTTTGTGGTGGATTATCAGGGGTGCTCTGTAGGAACTTTTGGTCAAGGACTGAAAATATTTCAAATGCCTAGCTAGAGTCTCCTTGTAGGGAGAAGTAAGAATTAGAAACCACACAGTGCTATGAATGGGCTCCTGTAGGCCTTACGGAACCAAAAATCCCTCCACCCCGTCCTCACTGCTGGCCATAGCTGGGACAGGTGACTCCCACTTGCGGCAGAAACGTAATCTTTAAGTATGAAATTTCCATAATGTTACAGCTTTCTTGGCTGCAAGGGTCCTTAAAACCCATCTTGAGATTGCCTCAGTTTACAGACCAGAATAAAGACCTCTGGTCTTCATTCAAAGATCATTAGTTCCTTCACAAAGGGAGTATTGCCTGATAGAAGGACTCGTCATGGGTAGAGTGGTTTAACATGAAATTTGGTTTTTTGTTTTTTGTTTTTTTTTTTTTCGGTGAAATGTCTTTTGCCCATTTTCTTTTTTTTTAACATCTTTATTGGAGTATAACTGTTTTACAATGGTGTGTTAGTTTCTGCTTTACAACAAAGTGAATCAGCTATACATAT